>NC_142929.1:61623279-61633279 GCF_046866305.1 Octopus bimaculoides | reverse complement strand
TTAGCTGTCCATCCATCCATCTTTCTATCTACACAGTCATCGATTCAGTTGCCATTCATCTGTCTTATTGTTTAGCAGTATTTCATCCCTAATAGAACAGATCTTTGATCACAGGTATTTGAGCTGTAACCTTCCTATTTTGTTAGGTAGCTACTAAAACAACATTATCTAATGTACCTCATCCTTACCTAAGACAATAACGTATGTTATGAGTTTCAAGGAGAATCCTTAGCAAAGGAAAATGGAAGTTACTAGTTCCATCTTTGAACAGAAAGTGAATCAGATTTTCTGAAAATCCTTGAAACTTTACCTATGGAACTGCTGACATTATCCTTTACTGAGGATTTTTATTAACTCCTTCATCATGGAAATACCAAACACATTTATCTTTCACTCTGAGCATGCTTTGGTTTCTTGAAGAACTGGTAACTACTAATATTCTTAATTAAAGATATTCTATATTCTATAGAAATGCAGAATATCCTCAATTGAGGATATTCTACATTTCTATATTTTCTTATTTCTCTCTCTCTCTCTCTGATGATGGAGTACTTAGCTTACCTGGAATTCTTTACTTGATAACATATGATTCACCTGCTTAGCTATTCTAGAAACAGCTGTAGCATATTTTACTTATACCTACCCTGCACTATGTTTGTATGATTAATTAAATGTTCTAGAATGATGCCAAATGTTTTGCTCATTCATTATTTGTTTTGATATGTGTGTATGTGTTTATATCTTGTATGTTGTGTGTACAATTAGATGTATGACTGCTACTGTTTGGTGTAGAGCTCTTCAGATTTACCAGTCTGCTTCAAGTACAGTGGTTTGGCTGGTACTGTACTTATGTACTGTACTGGTTATGAGCAAATGTTGGGGAAATTATAATAAACACCTGCTACTCAGAGTTTCATATTCCCATTCCTGCCGAACGTAAACGTGAAACTCTGAGTAGCATTTTATAGTGATATTTTTGAGATGTTTTTGCAGTTTCGTTAATAATAATAATAATAATGATAAAGTGTGTATATATATATATATATATATATATATATATATATGAAATTATATATATATATATATATATATATATATATATATATATATATATATATATATATATATGAAATTATATATGTGTATATACCTTGCAAGAAGCCCATGAGGTGGTCGTGGTGGTGCTTGTTGTCATTCATTATAAACACTTATGTAAATCAAATCATTAATCTGTTTATCTATTTCTAGAGAACAGGAAAGTGGTTTAATCCCTCCTTGCAAGTGATGTAATATTCTCTTTCCATTAATGTTGATTTGGAATTCAATGTATACTCCTCCCTTTATTCAAAATATATTTGAAGCATAGACTGTGAGAAGAACCTTCTGTCTAAACTTTGATTTTGCTGTCATTCATTGAAAGCTCTGATGTTACATGCAGTTTCTCGCATCTCTTCTTTGATATTCTTTAGACTACGTTCTGAAAAAGAACATGGTCTTAAGCTTGAGCAGTTGAAATCCCATTTTTTGAAGTTGGTTAATATAAAATGGAGAAAGAAAAGTATGGTAAAATAAATTACAAGTCATAATAATTTTAAGTCTAAGACTGTTTAACATAAAATAGAAACCAATTCTCAAGCATCACTCCTAACTGCAGAAAAATCAATAGTTGCTTGCTTGAAATTCTGAAACATAATTTGTCATGTCTCTTTTAATATTTCCTAATGTCTTGAAAAAAAAAAAAAAAAAGACAGTAAGAAAGAAAAATGTTAAGAGTCTTTTTGCAGAGAGGCAAAAAAGAAAAATTGGGGGAATATTGAGGAAAGAGACTCCCTAAATAATTATAGGTATGAGTATATAAAAGTTGGAGTGCTGTTGTTCTGTCTTTAAGTGATTTCAAATTAGTCTGGTTAAGAAAAGTGGTGGGGGATCAGTTAAAACGAAAATTTAAGGAATATTTTAATTTGTTGTGTCTAAATCATATTAGATGTGCAGCATTCATTTATGAGAAGAGTTGATCACAAGAGAACTTTTAGCTAATATGTGCTAGCATGGCTGTGTGGTAAGAAGCTTGCTTCCCAACCACATGGTTCCAGGTTCAGTCCCACTGCTTGGCATCTTGGGCTTCTGCTGTAACCTCAAGTCAACCAAAGCCTTGTGAGTGGATTTGGTTGATGGAAACTGAAAGAAGACTGTTGTATATATGCATATATATATGTATATATATATATGTGTGTGTGTGTGTGTGTGTGTGTGTGTGTGTGTGTCTTTGTGTCCTTGTTTACCCCCCTCCCCCACCAAATGACAACCAGTGCCGGTGTGTTTATGTCCCTGTAACTTAGTGATTTGGCCAGAAAAGGTTAATAGAATAAGTATCAGTCTTTAAAAATAAGTACTGGGGTTGATACATTTGATTAAAAATTCTTCAAGGTGGTGCCCCAGCATGGCCACAGTCCAATAACTGAAACAAATAAAAGATAAAGAAAAAAAAAAGGAAAATAGATTATAAATGTATGTTAGGGTGGAAAAGTATCATGAGTTTGATGATGGCGGGTACTTGCTGTAGATCAAAGAAGCTACAAAGTTGATACAAAGAAAGACCATTGTTACACACCCACTCAATTCATGACAGGTTGAGATGGTGCGGGGCAACAAACAGTAAAATGTATATTAGTTAGAAATGACGTTTGAGCTGTTAAACAATTAACCTTAGAGTACAAAAAACAACAACCCCAAAACAAGATAAGATGAATTATTCTGTCTTGTATGAGGGTTTACACAACACTGGAAACTAGTGGACATAGTGGTTATAAGAATGTTTTCTTTTATTTACATATCATTTACAAGTTCATTCAAAGAATTCTTGCTTTCAAAGACAGATTATTTGTAATATCGTAACATAGAAACTGCTATTTGGTGACATAGTAAGTTGATAAAACAAATGATACACAGAAGAGCTTGCACAAGAGAATAAAGACTTCTGTTGTTTATCTGAAGATAACAAACTGCACATTTCCGATTATTGTGCCTTTCTTTATTACCATCAATGTAATTTGTTCTGCTACAATTAGTACTTCTACATATGATATTTTTCTTCATCCATCTTTTTGAGATTGATAAAATGAAATACCAGTCAAGAACTGGTGTTATTATTATTGACTAATCTCGTTCTTTCAAAAATTGCTGGTCTTGTGCTTGAATTAAAAACAGTTGTTGTTATTGTTAAAATACAGATATAAAATAAATTTTAAACTATTTAGTATAAATCAGAAGTATCTAATTTACAACTTCTGTTGTTAGGATATTAATTTTTATTTAAATTCAAGGCTCCTTCATTTTTAGAACTAGCTTAGCTTTTAATCTTCATCTTGAAACCCACTTTTATACACTTCTATCATTTATACATTTTCCCCATACAAACCTATCTCTAAAGTCATCCCTTTTCACAAATATTAGATTCTGTGAGGATTATTATTGACACTATTCTACTAATTATATTTTTATCCCGTTTTACATTTAGTGTATGTCTTTATTTATATAAAGTATATTGAAGTGTCATCTAAACTCATGGTTGCTGCTATTTTCTAAAACAAACTTTAAATATATATACTATTATATATTATGTTCAGGATATCATATTTCAATGATCATTGTATGATCTGTCACTCATGTTAAGGCCTTTATTATTCCTTTAAAGCAGTGGTTCTCAACCGGGATCCGTATGACCTTTGGTGGTTCATATAAGAATTTTAGGGATCTATGCAAGCAAAATAGTAAACTGAGAATCCTCAATAGTATTTTAAGGGCCCATGGAAAAAATTTGCTTCAGATGTTATTTACTTGCAAGAAATAGCTAAGTTTATTTATCTAACATCTTACATATTGAATGAGTGAAAAACAAAATAGAAATTTTGAATGCAGTATATATAAAGCTAGTTTTTAAACATAGAGTGGCTATAGAAGACCACCAGAATAAATTATTAAACAGAGGGGTCCATAGATTAAAAAAAAAAATGCTTGATAATCACTGTTTCAAAGCAAACTCTTATTATGTTAATATTTAGCCCCAAGACAGCCCTGACTGAGCAAACCTATGATCAAAGTCTTTCTAGCCATGACCATCTCATATTTGTCTTTTTGATATTTTGTATTTATGAGTGCATTCTCCAAAGTGTCCTTTTTTTAAAAAATATAATTAGATGTGGGAGATAAAGCTACTCTTTATGAAGGCCCTCTTTGGCTTCTGTTTACTTTAGTTATATGTAACAGTGTGGTTATGTGTAACTGACTCCTTCGGAAGAACATTTCATCTAATCCTTTCATCAGTTTTCTTACTTTGAGCATATCAACAATAATAACATTTATAAACAACCCATGAATCTTGAAATGCACCCTCCGCTCCTCCATACAATTATAATACTAATTACACTTATAGTACTAATTGTTGACGTAGAATGCTCACAATCTGTCCCATCCTCCTTCTTAACATTTACAACTGACTTATTGCTTCTTCCAGTCTCATTCAATCCGAACAACACTTCTTCACACTCACCCTTCACGTTTTGCATACATTAGACACTGTCCTTCGTGCAGTCTTAGTGTGTCTTGTCATGTTTGTTTGTGTCAACTGCTATGAATGGAAACTTCTAAAGGTTATATTCTCTCAGTTTCAAGTAATTCAGACCATCTCATAAAGAAATGCCAAACTTTGTGGAGGGAACCTGTAGAGGAGGTAGACCCAGGAAGACATGGGATGTGGTGGTGAAGCTTGATATTTGAATGTGGGGTTTCATGGAGAGGATGACAAGTGACCGTAGCCTTTGGTGATTTGCTGTGCTTGAGAAAACCTGTTAAACCAAATGATATCATAGTTGTGGCCAGTGCTGGTGACACATAACAGCATCTGTGCCTGTGACATGTATAAGCACCCATACTGATGACATATAAAGCACCTATGCCGGTGACACATAAAAGGCACCCACTACACTGTTGGAGTGGTTGTCATTAGGAAGGGTATCCAGCTGTAGAAACCAAGCCAAAGTCAGACTGGATCATGGTGCAGCTCTCCAGTTTGCCAGTTCCAATCAAGCTGTTTAACCCATGCCAGCATGGAAAGCAGCTATTAAATGATGATGATGGTGATGATCTGTATATATATGTGTGTGTGTGTGTGTGTTTGTCTTTGTGTTTTCACCACCACCACTCCTTGACAACTGGTGTTGGTGTGTTTATGTCCCTGTAACTTAGCAGTTTGGTAAAAGAGCCCAATAAAATAAGTACCAGGTTTAACAAAATTTAAGTACTGGGGTTGATTGATTTGGCTAAAAATTCTTCAAGGCAGTGCTCCAGCATGGTTGTAGTCTAACAACTGAAACAAATAAAAGATAAAAGAATATTGAACAATGTAGTCCTAGATATATGGTGACTGTCAAAAAGCAAAATGATATGGTCATGGCTTGAACAACTTTAATGATGGTCTACTCAATAATGGTTAACTTGGGGCCTAAACACTTGCCTAAAAGATAGTCTCATGTTCCTTTCTCATACCATATTGGAAATTTCTCTTGAAATTTTTAGAACTGTTCAAATAAAGTTTGCATTCATGTGAAAAATAATGGTGAAATTTCTTCCCTTTCTTTATCATCCCATTACCTTTCTATTTGAAACTCTCTGTGTGTGTGTGTGTGTGCATTAGAAAACAAGTTAGCTGAAGAAGAAATGTTAGGTAAAACCTAAAAAAATGTTACCAAGGACTTACAAAATCTATAGACTGCTAACATGATAAAGTAGTTTACATTCAACTTTGATTCTGTTACATATATTTTATATCAGTATATACCACCAGTGACTGTATTTTATATATATATATATATATATATATATATATATATATGATTTACTCTGATATATATTATTGTTCCAGTTCGTACCAAAAAATATATTCTATTTTCTAAAACATCTGATACTGCACAGAATAAAACATATCTATTTGATGAACATTTTACATATTCAATCTGGTGGCTGTATTATCATTTATTATTATTATCATCATCATCATCATCATTATTATTATTATTATTATTATTATTATTAGTAGTAGTAGTAGTAGTAGTATTGTTATGTTGTTTTTTCATGTTGTTGTTTTCAATAAAGACTATATACTAACAGGAAATGTTTAGAGAAAAAACAAAAAGGAACATTAATCTCCTGACCTTAGGCCTGTGTCTTTAAGATAGATGTTTCACTGTCCTCCAGAGTCATTGCACATGTGTAACTCCTCTTTTCCTTTGGTTGGGAGCAAGATAACTGAATTATCACATCTGTCCCCCCTCCTTCTCTTCCTCCTTGTCGGCTTCCTCTTCCTTCACCTTCCCTTCTCTGATAACTTGGAACCAACCTGCTTTCTTTTACTGTCTTTCCACAGTAGGTAACAACTGTCTGTTATCTACATTATCATTGTAATGTATTGACAAATAATGAACTATCTACATCATTAAAACTATATACATTTTAAACATTATGAATTTGAAATTTAAAAAAAGAAAAGACAACAAAACAACCCTGGTCACTTGAAGCTCATTAACAGATATGTTGTTTTTTTCTCTGCTATGTTTAAAATTGCAAGAATCCATTTAGTTCAAAGATGTGAACAAAAACATTTAGATTTACCAATGAAACACTTTGATTCTTAAACAGTTTAGACTTTATTGATATTGTTGTTGGCATTCTGTCGCTTACGACGTAGAGGGTTCCAGTTGATCCGATCAACGGAACAGCCTGCTCGTGAAATTAACGTGCAAGTGGTTGAGCATTCCACAGACACGTGTACCCTTAACGTAGTTCTCGGGGATATCCAGCGTGACACAGTGTGACAAGGCTGACCCTTTGAATTACAGGCACAATAGAAACAGGAAGAAAGAGTGAGAGAAAGTTGTGGTGAAAGAGTACAGCAGGGTTCGCCACCATCCCCTGCCAGAGCATCGTGGAGCTTTTAGGTGTTTTCGCTCAATAAACACTCACAACGCCCGGTCTGGGAATCAAAACTGCGATCCTATGACCGCGAGTCCGCTGCCCTAAACACTAGGCCAATGCACCTCCACTTATTGATATAAACACAAAAGAATTACAAGCAGATAGGATAAGCATGTTACCTGGTTAGAGTTGTTATTTAACTCCAGATTAGCCCTGATTGAATAAACCTATAAACTATGGGTGTCCCCACTGTTGTTATCTTGTCTCTATTATTTTACTTTTTTAGGCAGTAGAATTGAAACCTAAATCACATGGTTGTGAGGCAAACTTCTTAACTATACAGTCATGCCTGTGTCTATTTTGCTTCATTTTCAAAGATGAAATTTACACTGGTATTTAGCAAAATTTTTAGTCTAAATAATGAAGTAAGAGATCTTCTTCAGTCACTTCTATAACTTTTTACCCCATAAAAGAAAACAGCAAAACAAAATATCCATAGAGTAAAATGAACATTTGGGAATGAAATTGATTAAAAATAATTCTTCATTATAAATTAGTTACATTAGGAAAAATCTACAAAGGCTTAGGTTTTGCTGATTAGCATGACTTTAAGACAAGCTGGAGTTGTGTTTTACAAAAGACAAAATAAATTATAATTTCTTAACACTTAAAAGAAAAATTGCTTCATGGAGACAATGCACTGGAAAGGAGTTCCAAAAGTTATCAGTGAGATATAAGAATTAGTATTGAATAATCTGTGGTTGATATTCTTGGCTCAGTTCTCATTTTCAAGCTGTAGATGAGCAATTGACCCAAACATGTCAAAAGAAAATGGGAAAATGATTACAAGTCTATCCTTCTAAGTATGGTTTTTAGAAGATGGTTTCACTACTTGGAATGTAAGCCAGTATTGTTATCTGAATATTGTAGAATTCAACATGGTAATAGGTGAAAGTGTTTAATCATATTTGGTCAAAGTTTAACACCCTTTCCTAGATGAAAAATATTTCTTTCCTTAAATATTACATCAGTATTCACATCATAACTCTTTGATTTAGATATTATAGATTTTATTTTGAAACAGTCAAATGAAAAAAAAAAATTAATTAAAAAAACTTTCCAAATTTTATTTTCAAGTAAGATAAAACAATAAGTATATATATAGGTTATGAGACATTTTCTCACTTTGTTATTTTGTCTTGTTTTTTAATTCCTTAATTTTATTAGATATTTTAAAATCTAATTTTGATACATTCTTGCTTTCCCATTATATTAAATTTATGAGAAAAATATATTACAATTAATCATGACAAAATTAAATAAGTGTCCGACAGATGTATTGTTGTCTTTCTTCAACATATCAGATTGCAAGTATTAATGCTGTCGATTGTTGTAGTAGAATGAAGTAAAATCACTAAGGATGTTGGATGATGATTAGCTGTAAGTCTCCTTCTGTGTCTGAGTAGAGACATTCTCTGTTCACCTAACCAAGCGAAATTTCTAGCAGTTCTTGTAAGAACATGACATGTAATAAATTGGCATTGTATACAGGTAGATATTCACTTCTTATCCAATTAACATATTTGAATTCATAGTTTTGATTTCAAATTTTGGCACAGGGCCGGTAATTTCAGGGGAGGGGATAAGGCTATTACATCAACTCCAGTGCTCAACTGGTATCTATTTTTATCCCCCCCCCCCCAAAAAAAAACAGAAAAGGATAAATGGCAAAGATGACATTGGCAGAATTTGAACTCAGAACATAAAGACAGCTGAAATGCTACTAAACATTTTGCCCAGTGTGCTAATGATTCTGCCAACTCACCACCTTATTCATAGTTAAGTGTTGGACCTCTGTAGTTTATTGAAACTCATCATGATCATAACTTACCAAGCATAACTCTCTATGAAGCATGGAAGCATAAGCTATCGATGACTTTTCTCCAATGTTCTCAATTCTAGACTGTCTTTTCCTCTCCCAGGTCTTGTTGGCCATGCTGGGGCACTTCTGCCTTGAGGAATTTTTAGTTGAATGACTTATTTTCTTTTTACTTATTTTCTTTTAAAGCCTGGTATTTATTCTATCAGTCTCTTTTGCTGAACTGCTAAGTTACAGTGACATAAACACATGAACATTGTTTGTCAAGTGGTGGTGGTGGTGGGACAAACACCAACACAAAAACACACACACACATGTTTGTGTATATATATATATATATATATATATATATATAAAAGACACCATTTCGAGCGTGGCCGTTTTCGTGCGGATGACACGTAAAAGCACCCACTACACTCTCTGAGTGGTTGGCGTTAGGAAGGGCATCCAGCTGTAGAAACTCTGCCAAATTAGATTGGAGCCTGGTGTTGCCATCCGGTTTCACCAGTCCTCAGTCAAATCGTCCAACCCATGCTAGCATGGAAGGTGGACGTTAAACGATGATGATGATGATGATAGTAAACGAAAGACAGAAGATGGAGTATACAAGAATTTATCATTAATCACAATAATCGTTTTGACACATCTAGCAATACAGTGTAAATTTTCTTGACACTACCTTCTGTCTTGATACTGGATTATTTGAATCATTTCATAAGCCAAATGTTCATATTAAGTACATAAATGTAGCATCCAACCACCACTCTTGATAATATGGGGACTAGTTAATATTTCTACAAGAATTTCTAGATTATCTGCTAATAAAATTTTCGCATCACATGCAACTTATTATAAAGCTGCTTTACCTAGGGCTGGGTAACGTGAAAAAAATTCAATATATACAAGAAACAGGCATACACAACATTGGTAATTTCTCCAATAGTAATGCACATTGTACACCATCACAACATCACGGTATGAGAACTCACTCAGAGAATACAGGCCAGGAAGAATTGGTCAAGACAATGAACTACCAATGAAAACTCATAGACACATGCAACATAGTATTCCAGCTGCTTGTAACACTGTAAATTATTCCAATCCTGTACAACACACTAGATGCATTAATCTAAACAACAGATATAGAAATCA
>NC_142929.1:61605779-61618279 GCF_046866305.1 Octopus bimaculoides | reverse complement strand
GTGCAGAGAAATGACCTCCTTACTATTCTTTAAAACAACCTTATATTTCAAGAAGCCAACATAGAGATTAGTAGTTAGGATGAATCAACTATATCATTGGCATTGAGACAGCTACCCAAATAGTGATGTATGCTGATTACATTAGCAAAAGGTTACATACTCTTTTAAATGCCATAAAAATATTAAACCAGCTCTTTCAATAGAAAATATCATAGACAATGTAACATAAATGCATTCATTTACCTGATAAAAAAAAATCAAGTTCTTTTTTTTTTCTGTTACATAACACCATTTCTGCTATGGATTACGTAAAGTAAAAAAAATAATAAAACATTTATAGTAAGTAGGATGTTAAAATTTACAGCATGTTTATCTGAATGGACAGCTAAAAGCAAAATTTGCTAAGCTAATCTGGTCAGTATAGTTAAAAAAAAAAAGCAAGAAAAAAAAAAAAACAGCCTTGATATAATATATGTAACATTTATTGAATATTCTTAGAAGTTTTAACAAGTTTATCCGAAAGGGTAAACACAGCGTTTGATAATCTGGCTGGAATAGTTGAATAAAAATTTCCTATTATATCTAGCTTTTTGTTATGTATTCTGTGGCGTCTCAGTGACCAAATGGATGAGGTATAGGCTTACAGCTTGAGCAGTTGGGAGTTCTTTTCTTCATTTCCTATCCACTGGCATGCTGCCTAACTCTTCCTGCTTAACTTCTGTACAAAAATAACACTGGAAATTAAAGAATAGCTGATTGTGTGTGTGTGTGTGTGTGTGTGTGTGTGTGTGTGTGTGTTTGTATTGCATTGGTTTGGTTTGATATAACATTCACTTTGAGATTAGTAATCTCACTGTCTTCTATTAATTTATGCCTGTGTGGATAGTGTGTACTTATCATATAGCCAACCTTTTCTCAAAACATACATGCAATTTTCTCTATATAAAGCATGTGGGTGTGAGTGTGTGTGAGTACACACACACACACACACTCACTAACACCCACACATGTATATCCTGGGCGCTCCGTTGGTTATAACAATGAAGATTCCAGTTGATTTGACCAACCTGCTCATGAAATTAATGCCCAATTAGCTGAGCACTCTATAGACACGTGTACCCATAGCATAGTTCCCAGTGAGATTCAGTGGGACAAGGCTGGTCCTTTGAATTACAGGTAAACTTCATATTTACCTACTGAGCGAATTGGAGCAATGAGAAATAAAGTATTTTGCTCAAGGACACGACGCACTACTGGGAATCAAACTCATGACCTTATGATCATGTGCCACGTACCCTGACCACTAAGCCACTTGCCTTCACACACACACACACACACACACACACACACACACGCGTGTGTGTGTGTATGTATATATATATATATATATATATATATATATATATATATATGGAGAGAGAGAGAGAGAGAGAGAAAAAAGACTATGCTGGTTTGGTTATGTGATGTGGATGGATGTCGACAGCTCCATGAAGAAGTGCAATCTTTCAAAGTGGATGGAACATGTGGAAGTGGGAAACCCAAGAAAACATGGGATGAAGTACTCAAGAATGGCCCTGAACCTTTCAGGTGAGATGGCAAAAGGACCCAGATACCTTGTGCCTGGCCTTACTCAACAAGACGTGTACCCTGCAGCAACCAATTCTGCTAGTGGTGTAAAACATTTGTGGCTGTGCCATGTAAAAATCCCCCATGTGGTGCCACATGAAAGCGCCTGAGCAGTGCCATGCAGAAGTGCCTGTGTAGTGCCATTTAAAAGCACCCCAGCACAAAGTGATTGGCATTAGGGAAGGCATCCACCTGTAGAAACCATGCCAAATCAGACTGGAGCCTAGTGCAGCCTTCCAGCATGCCAGCTCTGGTCTAACCGTCCAACCCATACCAACATGGAAAACGGATGTTAGATGATGATGATGATGATAAGTATGTATATATATATATCTCTACTGGCATATGTGTTTCTGTGTGTATGCAAATATTCATCAAATTCATCAAGAACCTACATCCCATGTAAAGTAGACAAGAATGGCTCAGTAGGGCTAAGGTAAGGTTTAAGCAAGGATATATATGAAATATATTATCAAAATGGAATTAACTGCAAAATCAAGGCATACATATTAAAATACAGATACATGTGTTTTTTTCATATATTGTGTTTGTGAATATGTGTTTTTTTAAGTTTGTGTATGTGTATTTATAGATATGCATGATTATGTGTGTGTGTGTGTGTGTGTGTGTGTGTGTGTGTTTGTGTGTGTGTGTACATGGTGTTTGTGTGTGTGTGTGTGCGAGTGTGTTTGTGTGTGTGTATGTATATAGAGTGAGAGAGAGAGCATACCAACAATCAGACATACACACATATCTTCATTCATTCGTGTGTGTATGTGTACATATACCTATATTCTACATATGTTTGAGGACTGTTCATGTATGTATGTGTGTGTGTGTGTGTGCATGCGTGCGTGTGCATGTGTAACAGGAAGTTCTCAATTGCCACTGATTGAACATATTTTTGTACTGTATTCATAAAAATCATCTGTGGATTTTGGCAAATTCTTCCTCTATATGAAGCATGATATTAATTTAAGGAGAAAAAGAGAAAATAATAATAATAATAATAATAATAATAATGACGATAATTGTGAAAAGGTAAATTTCTGTTTCTTTACTTTGGCTAAGGTTTTTGTGATGGTTATTGGTGGTGGTAAGGAATAAAGTTTGAGAGAACAAAATGAAAATACGTATCTTTTCATAACATTACGGACTGCTTACTTTTATTTTATATAGTTCAACAAAGCATTTTAGTTGGCAGGTACAAATCCAGTTGATATTATTTTAGTATTAGTGCCTTGAACCTGTACACATTCACTCCTGGTGAACCAATAAGTCTGCTAGTGTCTTGTATACAGAGCAGTGAACTGCTAGCACTTGTATCTGCAGGTTATTTAGAAACAATATCTTTAGGTGCAGCCATGGTTGTGTGGTAAGAAGCTTACTTCCCAATCACATGGACCAGGTTCAGTCCCACTGAGTAGTATCTTACAAGTGTTTTCTACTATAAATTCAGGCCAACCGAAGCCTTGTAAGTGGATTCAATAGACAGAAACTGAAAGAAGCCTGTTGTATATACAGAATATAGATGTATATATCTGGTGAAATACTGCTAAGCATTTCGTCATAGTAATTATTATTATTATGTGGTCTCATTTGCATTGCTGTTATTGATAGTAATATAACTGGTATATCTCTATTCCTTGATTGAGGATTCAAAATGTCTCTCTTTGCTGTAATGTATTGTTTGTTTTATTTTTGTATGTATTTGTTTTTCTGTGTGGTAAGTAGCTTGCTTACCAACCACATGGTTCTGGGTTCAGTCCCACTGCGTGGCACCTTCTACTATAGCCTTGGGCTGATCAAAGCCTTGTGAGTGGATTTGGTAGACGGAAACTGAAAGAAGCCCATCGTATATATGTATATATATATATATATATATATATATATATATATATATATATATGTGTGTGTGTGTGTGTGTATGTTTGTGTGTCTGTGTTTGTCCCCCCAACATCGCTTGACAACCGATGCTGGTGTGTTTACATCCCCGTAACTTAGCGGTTTGGCAAAAGAGACCGATAGAATAAGTACTAGGCTTCCAAAGAATAAGTCCTGGGGTCGATCTGCTTGGCTAAAGGCGGTGCTCCAGCATGGCCGCAGTCAAATACTGAAACAAGTAAAAGAGTAAAAGAGTAAGGTTTGAAGAATTTGTATTTATTTTCAGGATTTTGGAAAGCGATTTCTTTAAAACTGTAACATTAGTCTCTTTTTGCATGGGTGGCTATTTTCATTGTCCTTCAGACTATATTCACTTATACTCTTCTCTCTCTCTCTCTCTCTCTCTCTCTCTCTCTCTCTCTCCCTCTCCCCACCCCACATTTGCTTTGTTTTGGTGGTGGAACTTTGCAACAACCCACCTCTCAAATTCCAGTCTTAGTAAGTTCAAATTTTCTGAACACAAGATGGGAGTGTCAAACATTCATCAGTGATCTTTAGTTCTTGCTTTAAATAAACTACATCACATCCCTAACTCCTGCCTCAATCCCATCATATTTCTCTAATCATTCATAGCATACCTGACATTCTAAGTTTTTAGATTCTATTTATTTATTTATTTGACTCGTTATATGTACATACATTCCAACAAATGTTCTCGTCAATCATGCCTTCTTCCACCACCTGCGCACACATACTTGTATACACCCACACACACACATACACATATTCTCACACACACATACTACACACACAATGTGCAAACAAACATACACAAGCAAAACATGCATATGTAATTGGTGTATCCATCTTCACTTGTAAATTATCAAAGATGTGTACGTCTAATAATGTATCCTATTTTTTTTTTGTCAAAGATTCTCAAGAATATTGTATGTAGATATATTAGGGGTGTAGATATTATCTAATATGTTAAACATTTAGGCAGTTTAATTATTAGGGTTTCAGTGTTAACGGCTCCCTCGTTTCAACAAGTTTGATTTCAGAGGCAGTTCAATCCTTAAGAAATAGTAAATAATAAGGCTTAGCGCAAGTGAACTTATACTTAATCCCAATTGATTAATTGAAATCAGTTGATAGATGTTAAAGAGGAAGGAATTGAGTTTGGTTCATTGTATGTGTAGCATCAACTTGAGGAAGAAATTGAAGTTGTAACTCAGAACAAACTTAGTTGTAAGAGGTATTTGTTGAATTATCCAAAAGTGATGTATGTATTTCACTGTTGCAGTCGAAAGAATCAATAAATAAGTGCCAATATTAGATCAGCGACTTTTTCCATCAGCCATTATCTCAGCAGGGTGGCTTTACAGTGTTCCAGTTTTCCCTATCTAATATGATTTTTCAATAAAGTCTAGTGCTATCACATCTGTAATCAGAAATTGAACCTACTCTGGTCGGTTTATATTTCAGTGACTTCTTTCAGGTAGTGCTGATGTCAAATAATATTCATATCAATGGAGCAAATTTAATTTCTTTCTTTCTTTTTGCCAGGAAGTTAATTGAACTCCTGAATTTAACATTAAAAAGGGGTAAAAGAAAATTCTTTACCAAATTTCATGTTAGATCTTATGTTACTTATTTACATGAACTTAGAGTTGGTTATAAGATATCCATTCATCCATCTTCTTCACCCACTATTCTTGGTAGAGTTGTGGAGGTAGAGTCCTAAGGCACATCCTCTATAACGTCCTATCAAAAGCAACTACAATTATACTTTCTGGCTGGATTCTCATGTGTGACCAATTGAGCCTATGGATATTATTCAACCAACTCATTCTTGGTCTACTCTTAAGGCTCTTTCCCAGTGGATTTGGCTTGAAGAATCTATCTTGCAATTTTTTCCTGCAACATTCTATTTACATGTCCATAATATCAGAGCTGTAATCTTTCAATGTGGAGAAGTAGCATCTTGATCTGGAGCGATTTGCTGATCTCCGAGCTACACACCCTGTTGAATTATATATCAAACATTCCTTTAATGTTGCATTGTTGTTGGCACTCTGTTGCTTACGACGTCGAGGGTTCCAGTTGATCCGATCAACGGAACAGCCTGCTCATGAAATTAACGTGCAAGTGGCTGAGCACTCCACAGACACATGTACCTTTAACGTAGTTCTTGGGGATATTCAGCGTGACACAGCGTGACAAGGCTGACCCTTTGAATTACAGGCACAACAGAAACAGGAAGTAAGAGAAAGTTGTGGTGAAAGAGTACAGCAGGGTTCGCCACCATCCCCTGCTGGAGCCTCGTGGAGCTTTAGGTGCTTTCGCTCAATAAACACTCACAACACCCAGTCTGGGAATCGAAACTGCAATCCTATGACCGCAAGTCTGCTGCCCTAACCACTGGGCCATTGCGCCGCCACTATTGTTGCATACACGCAAGACAAAACATATATGAGCTGATAGATAACCTGAGAATAAGGAGAAATAATCATGATATGCAAGAGAGCCAAGTGGTCTAAGTAAAGGAACTTGTTGAAGAGACAGACCAAAGCAAACATTGGAAGAAGTAGTAAAGCCTGATCTCAGGATGCTGAACTTTATGATGGAGATGAAACCCATGTTCATAGGTTCATCCATATGATGTTAAAAGCATAAATAAATGAATGAACGATTGCTGCCACAAAATATGAGATGATTTTTTTTCTCTCTCTTACTCTAAAAAAAACTTTGCTGGACATATTGACAAATGACTCTTAATTCTCTCTTAGAAATTATTACAATCTTTATTCAGCACAAATGAGTAATGGCTATTAGAAAGGATACACAGTAAATTATGGTTGAATGATATAGAAAGCCCCATCACTATGTATTAAATGACTTTCAATTCATTTTGGGAAAATGAGCAAAAAAGAAAAAAATTAATAAACAACTTTGTCTTCAATGACTCAAAATCTTATTTTTGAAAACTAAATTTATTTCATCACATCCTAACAATTTTATGTAGCTCACAAAATACTGAATACTATTTACTAATTATGTAACAAAAATAGGACTTGCATGTCACTATCGTCATTACCATCATTATTATCATAATCATTGTTTTGTTTTTTTTCTCTTTAACATTGCAATTATTTTGGAAACACTGGTTTGTAGTCTTTAACTTGGAATGATGTTTGGGCTTTTATGAGGATATGTCAGTTGATAGAACATGTAGAATAGCTTAATAATACCAATCTGATGTCATTCAGTGGAGGCGCAATGGCCCAGTGGTTAGGGCAGCAGACTCGCGGTCATAGGATCACGATTTCGATTCCCAGACTGGGCGTTGTGAGTGTTTATTGAGCGAAAACACCTAAAGCTCCATGAGGCTCCGGCAGGGGATGGTGGCGAACCCTGCTGTACTCTTTCACCACAACTTTCTCTCACTCTTACTTCCTGTTTCTGTTGTGCCTGTAATTCAAAGGGTCAGCCTTGTCACACTGTGTCACGCTGAATATCCCCGAGAACTACGTTAAGGGTGCACGTGTCTGTGGAGTGCTCAGCCACTTGTACGTTAATTTCACGAGCAGGCTGTTCCGTTGATCGGATCAACTGGAACCTTCGATGTCGTAAGCGACAGAGTGCCAACAACGATGTCATTGAAGTGTGTATCATCATCAATGTCACTCTCATTGTCACCATTGTTTTTGTTGTTGTCGTTATTGTCGTCACCATACACTTTTTCCCATGCATATATGGGTTGGACAGGTCTTCTCCAAAAGTAATAGCAGTGGTGGTGATGGTGATGATGAAGCAGCAGCAGCAACTTGCTTCCAAATCATGTGGGTTTTGGGTTCAATCCCACTGTAGCAACATGAGCAAGTTTTTTTTCTATTATAGTGCAGAGCCAACCGAAGACTTGGGAGCGGAATTGTTTGACAGAAACTGAAAGTGCCCCATATGTGTGTATGTATGTGTGTGTTGTGTGTGCATGGTTTGTATCTCTTTGTATCTAGGAGTGGTTGTGTGGTAAGAAGCTTGCTTCCCAAGCGCATGGTTCTGGGTTCAGTCCCACTGCAAGGCACCTTGGGCAAATGTCTTCTACTATAGCCTCAGGCTCACCAAAGCCTTGTGTATATATATATATATATATATATATATATATATATATAGGTATTTGTGTGTCTGTGTTTGTACCCCCACCATCGCTTCACAATCGATGTTGGTGTGTTCATGTCCCTGTAACTTAGTGGTTCAGCAAAGGATACCAATAGAATAAGTTCAAGGGTCAGTTTGTTTGACTAAGGGTGGTGCTCCAGCATGGCTGCAGTCAAATGACTGAAACAAGTAAAAAAAAATATGACTGGTTGTGTGTTAAGAAGCTTGCTCCCCAACCACATGATTCCGGGTTCAGTCCCACTGTATGGTATTTTGGGCAAGTGTCTTCTACTATAGCCTTGGGCTGACCAAAGCCTTGTGAGTGGATTTGGGAAATTGAAACTATGTGTGTGTCTCTTTGTGTCTGTGTTTGTCCCACCACTACCGCTTGACAACTGGTGTTGGTGTGTTTACATCCCTGTAACTTAGTGGTTCGGCAAAAGAGACTGATAGAATAAGGCACTAGGGTTGATTCATTCAGCTAAAAATCCAAAGTAGTGCCCTTGCATGGCTGCAGTCTAATGACTGAAACAAATAAAAGGTAGAAGGTATATGTATTCTTTTATATGTCTCAGCCTTGAGGCTGCGGCCATGCTGGGGCACTGCCATGTCTTTTTTCTTCTTGTCCAGTCATTAGACTGTAGCCATACTGGGGAATTTTAGTCGAATGAATTGACCCCAGTACTTTTTTTAAGCCTGGTTTTTATTCTATTGGACACTTTTACTGAACTGCTAAGTTATGGGAATGTAAACACACCAAGATCAGTTGTCGTGTGGTGTGGGGGACAAACACTGACACACACACACACACACATACATGATAAGTTCTTTCAGTTTCCGTGAACCAAATCCACTCACAAGCCTTTGGTTGGCTCTGAAACTATAGTAGAAGACACTTGCCCAAGAACTAAATGTTTATATATATATATATATATATATATATATATATATATATATATATATATATATATATATATGGCACGTAAAATACACCATTTTGAGCGTGGCCGTTGCTGGTGGCACGTAAAAGCACCCACTACACTCTCGGAGTGGTTGGCATTAGGAAGGGCATCTAGCTTTAGAAACTCTGCCAAATCAGATTGGAGCCTGGTGTAGCCATCTGGTTCGGCAGTCCTCAGTCAAATCGTCCAACCCATGCTAGCATGGAAAGTGGACGTTAAACGATGATGGTGATGGTGATGGTGATGGTGATGGTGATGGTGATGGTGATGGTGATGGTGATGATGATGATGTTAAGTGTGTATTATTCAGAGTCTCACTTTCAGAATACCAAATTTAGATGTTAAAAAAAAAATTTACTATTTTTGTCTTCTGCAATCTATTTGAAATGGAAATAGTATCTTTTCTTTTTTTCTTCATTTATATTGGTGGGATTAATATAATTGATGTTCAGTTTGAATATGTTTGTCACTATTTGTTGGGGAAAATATGGATAACGAGGGAATACATGGGTAAAAATTTCAGATATTTTCCCATTATATTATGCATTTAATTTTGTTATAACAACAAATAAATGGTATTTTTGTTTTGTTTTTCTCTTCATAGATGGGTCAACTGAGTGGAGTTAAAAGGATAACACGAAATATCCTCATGATACGATTTGCTTATTATGGATGTAGGAACCGGCCATTTTTTCACATTATTGTGATTCCCCAACGAAAATCTCGAAATGCTACATGTATTGAGCAAATTGGTACCTACGATCCCACCGTGAATAAGTTTGGTGAGAGCTTAGTAGCCGTCAACTTTAACCGACTGAAATATTATGTTGGAGCTGGTGCACAGCTCAGTAAACCTGTTGCAGAACTTTTAGGTAAGAGCTATTTCCATTTTTTTTTTAATTATAATTGTGTGCTATGTATACTTGCTTTAGAACCTGTTTATTTACATAACAGGAAGTATGTGATCTCTGCTTGTTTCTAGAAGTTTCCATCTCATAGCATATTAATGATACCTCAAATAATGCTTGTATTGATCCTGAATATATTGTCATTGAATTTCATAAATGCAGCCAAATAACAATACTCTGTTTCTCTCACAATCACTCCCACTCTCTTTTCCACTTCCTCTCTTCTAGTCTCCTCCACTCTACCTCTCTCTCTCTCTCTCTCTCTCTCTCTCAATGCCATTCTCTCTTTCCCAAGCACAACTAATCTTTGATGTTTTTTTTCACCTACCTGCACATTTTCTCTCTCACATACTCATTCCCATATACTTCCATCTTACATTCCTCCATTTCTAAATTGAATTATGCTTTATAATTATCAGAGAATATGTACACCCCCCCCCACACACACATTTCTTAGTGTTGTTACAGTGATCCATAAATGGACACAACACAATCTTGAGTGTAACTGTAAAAGTAGAGTAAAAGATCTTACTAAGGGATCTACAACCCATGTATGAAAAGCATGAAAGCCTTTGAATCCCAGCTATTTATATGTTGATTTTAGATAAAAGCAGCATGGCTTACTCTCAAAAACTGTTTCTTCATTGAGTTCAGTGTTTGATATGAACCTTCTTGAGAGCTCTCCTGATTCTATGAAACAAACTCTTTGTTTTAAAGTAATCTACAATAAAACTTTGTATCAAAATTTCATATTATTTATGTTCCAACTACCAGTTTAAAAATGCCTAACATACTTTGTTACATTCTTCATTCTTTCTTTTCAAAATTGATTGAGATAAAGACATTGTATTACAACAAAAATATGGTAACTAAAGATAATATTTACACTCACTTAAACATGTATGCTCAGTTAGAACAAACTATACTATGATAGATACCTTGAGAGAAATTCCCATATTGGCTTTTGGTGCAAAATGCACTCTTGTTTATATCACTAGTGAGGAGACAAATCCTTGCCATCTCCAGCACTGAGACAAGAGTGCATTTTGCCCCAAATGTTCTAACAGAACATCTAAGAGGAGATAAATATTATCTCTTGGTATTAATACTACCTCTGCCACTGATATATATTTTTCAACAAGCTCACTGGCAGTACCTGTTCTGGCACTGTTCTGAGTCACTGCTATCTCTAGTGGTTGAGTGTCCATCATTGACAAGACCAAGGGAGGTCAAAATCACATGATGGTAATCGCAGTGCTGGAGATGGCAGGGATTTATCTCCCCATTAGCGATATAAACAAGAGTGCATTTTGCACCAAAAGCCTATATGACAGTTTCTCTCATGATATCTACCACAGTATAGTTTGTTCTAACAGAACACCCATATTTAAATGGGGATAGGTATTATCCCTCAGTATTAATACTGCCTCTGTTGTTAGTATATATTTGGTAACTAATGGGTTAAATTCAGAAAAAAACACTAACAGACTTTATAATATCCATAAATATGTAGTAACACACACAAATGCACACACACGCATACACACTCACACTGCAAGTATAACTTGTTAAATCAAAATAGCTGTGTATGAGTAATTTCTCTCTATGAATGTAATAATCAACTGTAGCCAGTGTCAGTAAGTTTATTTAATGCATCAGTGACAACTACAACATATGATATGCAGTGAGAATGACTGTTGTTTTTTGTGCAGTCTTGATTAAACCCCTGGTCAGACTCAATGCTACTGTCACCCTGTGCATTTTGACACGCAGTGGCTTATCATATGGTGGTACTGAGTGGCAGGCTGTCATGTGTTTTCTGCTTTTTATGATGGTTATTAGAATTTCTTGTGTAACTTAATTTGTTTACATACTCTACAAAATCTCTCAATATGAAAACAGTTTTTCTCTATGGCACACACACACACATACACATTGTATATGCGTGTGCATATATATCTGTGTATATGTTTATAAATATACATGAAAATACGTATGTGTATATATACACACACATAAATATATGTTTGTGTACATGAATGTTTGTGTGTGAGTGTGTATATATATATGTACACACACACATATGTGAAGGTGTGTAGCCTAGTGGTTTTGGCTGTTGCACTTATGATCACTAGATTGTGGGTTCAATTCCCAGACCAGGCAGCATGTTGTGTTCTTGAGCAAAACACTTCATTTCAGGTTGCTCCAAGTCCACCTTTTTGATCTGGGGAAAATGTTGATCTACCTACCTAACCAGCAGAGTAATGTCATTTGAAGGCTAAAACAATGCAAAGTGCATTGTGACCAGCAATTTGTAATAGCATCTGATAGACTGGTTGGACATGTGATTATTTCGTGTGTGTATCATTGGTGATTTTCTTTCTCCATCTTCCCTTCTTTGGACTTTTTCTATATTTCTGATGAAGAGCTTTACTTGAAACGTGAAATCCTTTTTCTTTTCTACCCTTTCCTGAGAGTCCAATAACACTGTACTTACTCCACATCCTCGCGTTGTTGTTTTTTCATGTTTGGATTGACTATATATATATATATATATATATATATATATATATATATACACATATATATATATATATATATATATACACACATATATATATATATATATATATATATATATATATATACATATATA
Organism: Octopus bimaculoides; assembly: GCF_046866305.1. Lineage (NCBI taxonomy): Eukaryota > Metazoa > Mollusca > Cephalopoda > Octopoda > Octopodidae > Octopus > Octopus bimaculoides. Next base: position 61,606,085 of record NC_142929.1, on the reverse strand, counting down.
TATATATATATATATATATATATATATATATATATATATATATAGTTCAAAAAAACAATAACAAAAAAACAACAAAGTGAGGACGTGATATGGATAGTATTATTGGACGCTCAGGAAAGGAAAGAGAGAGTGTATGACGTTTCGGGCGTAGCCCTTCGTCGGAAAGATGGAAAGTTCAGAGAATGGAAGAACGGAGAAAGAGGAATATATATATATATATATATATATATATATATATATAGATATATGTATGTATATATATATATATATGTATAGTATATATATATATATATGTATGTATATATA
>NC_142929.1:61509606-61605279 GCF_046866305.1 Octopus bimaculoides | reverse complement strand
TTTAACCATATTTGCTTTCTCTATTCCATCAATTTCTACTTCTTTTTTCCTTATGTTCTTATCTTCATCTTTCTATCACAAATACTTGTCTTTTTGACAATAATAATGAAATATAATATACCTTTTTCTTTATGAAAATTTTGTGATTTTCATTAAGTGTTGAAATCAATTGTGTTTTTTTCTATTTTTTATTTTTGTCATATGTATCTACTACTTATAAACTAGTTGTCACTAAGAATTGATTTGTAAGAAAATGTGTATGCGTGTATGTGTGAAAGCATAGCTGGAATAACAGAATTAGTAAAGTGTTGAACTAAATGACTATGGTTGGTGAAAACTGTGCAAAGCTCTTCATATGCATACATGCATGCATGATGCAGGCATTGTTTCTGGTTCAATCCTACTAGACATTCTGGCAAGTGTCTTCTGCTGTAGCCTTAGGCCAACCAATGTCTAGTGAATGAAATTGGTAGAATGAAACTGTAAGAAGCTTGTTGTATGTGTTTGTATATATACATGTGTGTGTGTGTGGACAAACATGCACACATATATCTACAACCCATGCATACAATAATATTAAATTCAACTGGGAATGATGCACATTGAGGGTGAAACAGTGTTCCAGTTATTTTTGAGAAACATAATGTGAAATTCATTTACATATAAGTTCTATGGCTTGTTATATAAGAGGCGGATTTGAATATAACATTTAAGGCATGCATAGTTTTGTATGTAAATGTGTATGTATGCATGCAGGCATTCATTCATTCATTCATTCATGGCAGGATACCAGAGATATTATTAAAATATATAAAAACAAAATTGTAACAAAATAAAATGCTATATATATATATATATATAGAGAGAGAGAGAGATATTAATATTTCTAAGTCTCTCTAAAGGAGACTACGGCAGCGGTACTGGATATTAATAATTATCGCCAAGCCAACATGGCAGTCCCAAATATAGGACGAATGCTGCCATGGATTAGCTCCAAGAGGCCATCACCTCTAGCTAGCTATGTGACACATGAATCCTTATAAAGGACACAGATTCGTGTGTCACATAGCTAGCTAGAGGCGATGGCCTCTTGGAGCTAATCCACGGCAGCATTCGTCCTATATTTGGGACTGCCATGTTGGCTTAGCGATAATTATTAATATATATATATATATATATATATATATATATATATATATATATATATATATATATATATATCTTTTGAATATTAAAGGGAATTTTTAATTACTCTGCATATGATATTCTCTTTGTCAGTTTTGGCTAAAATGTGAATGACTATGCTTTGCAGAAGAGGTCTAATAAGACTGAAACATGTCTGAAGATTTCCCCCACATATCTACCAAAGATCTGACTACTCTTCTCATGCATTGCTTATTTCTAATTTTAAGTCATCAAGGTTGTGCCACATAAACTCATTCATGTGTATATAAACCCAATATAGAAGGATATTGTTTGGATTTATAGTTGTTGCGCTTGCATTGAAAAAATAACGTTTATTTGCCTTCAATACAGTGATAGTCTTGAGTAATTAAAGTTATCATGCTTGCTACATTAAGTGTGCTAGTGGTTTCATTTATTGTAACATCTAATGTAATACCAAATTTTCTTTTGTTTCATATAACTCTGCTTTAATTTATATAATTGCATTTCTCTTAATGTGCAATGTATATAATAATATGGTACAAATAAATTGTTTATTATCTTCTATATTTCATTCAGTTTCAACTTAAATTATAAACTAGTGGCACATATGAATTTGACTATATATATATATATATATATATATATATATATATATATATATATATATATATATATATACACATACACACACACACACACACACACACACACACACACACATATATATATATATATATGTTTGTGGCATCATAAAAAAATGATGTTTATTTTTATTGATAACTATTAAAGATGTTCAAATTTACTTAAAGGTCATAGTTATGAATTGTAAGCTAGATCTTTGAAGTAGAAGAATAAATGATAGCAAGAACATTTGTTGTCTCCAAAGTTTATTGGCTGTTTTCCAAAAAATGACCCAAACTTAAAGAATTCTATAAGGTTTTCGTAAATACTAATACAACCGAATATATTGATATGTCAAAGAAATACACAAGTGTCTGTGCATCTACTACAAACATACAACCATAAAATACATAGGTTATGTTTGATTTAATTTCTGAGATGCTTAGAATTCTTGGACACTGCTGCCATTAAATCATAGGGGACATTGTGTGTCAAAAGTATACTGCTGCAACTCCTTCCATATCACGTACACTACATACATACTCATACACACACTCACACACATGTATAATGTATGTATGTATAAATATATATATATATATATATAAAGTTCTATACATATATATATATATATATATATATATATATATATATATATAGTATGTATGTATTATATGTGTGGTGTGCATTTTAAGCATTACCTGGAGCCACATAGCAGTCTATATGATAATCATTTTGTTTATGGTTGAGAGCCTCTCAATTGAAAATATCAAATTATTTCTTACTGTCAAATGCAAAAATCTCATTTAACCAAGAACCTAAAAGCCCTCTTGTACTGGTGCAATCATATGCCAAGCAGCAACTTTGGAATTTCTCACTTTAGTAAGACAGAAAGCGATAGAGCTGCATAATACCCAGTAAGAAAACATTGAGAGTTGTTGAAATAGTGAATATTAAATCAATATCACAGATGAATACATTGCCCATCTACTTGGATATTGCAACAAGCTGAAATGTTTACAAAACAGTTTATATATCTGTTAGGGAGTGTCACTAAACTACTTGCATCAACAACACTCTTCTTTTAAGTAAATCTAAGTGAGGGTTTCATTTTGTAGCTTTGTGGAAACAGAAAATATAAAAAATAAATATACATCTAAGCCTTAATTTCTAACTTTTCTCTTTCTCTCTTCTCTCAATTTCTTTATCTTTCCCTCAAAAATGAAGACCCACATGTGATATACAGTAAAATCTTTACATATTTTTTAAAAAATTTTCTGCATATTTTGATTCCATGTATTCTAATTTTGGTTTTTGGCGAACGTTTTTATAAATATAAAACAGACAAAATAACTACAAACCAAAATATCTATAAATAACATAAACTATTAATAAATAATTTTTTATTAATTTAAATTACAAGGTTGTCTTCTATGTTTTTCTTGACAAAAATTAATCATAGATAATGATTTTTTTTTCTCATCACTACAAGTGTATTTTTAATTCTGTAAATCTCTTATCACATTTTGCTATGACAGAGAGAGAGAGAGAGTGAGGAGGACATAGCATAATGTGGTTTTATATATACACACATATTGACAGATTGATAAAAATTATGCAGATGATACATGGAGTGAGACAAGTGAAACATGTAACTGAAAAATTAAGAAATATAAACCATGAAAACAAAAGCAATGAAAGAAATGTATAATGAAAATAAATAAATATAAATATGACAAGGAAGAAACAAAATATAATCTTATTTTTCAGATGAAAGCCTTTTATCATAGAGAAGAAAATAAACTGTTGTAAAATTTAAGACATCTATTCACATGGCAGGCCTAGTGAAAAATGAAGTTGAAAAGTGCAACAGAAGGACTAGAAGAAGAAACAGCATATGGGTTGTAGTAAGAGTAAAAGAAAAGAAAGGATAGAGTGAGATTGTGTGGGAAAGAGAGGAAAAAGAATATGTGGGGGTGGAGAGAAAGAGAGAGTAGAAGGGAGCAGAAAAGGTAGAGAATAGGGGATGAATAGATCTAATGTGAAAGGAAAAATGAAAACAGGATGTTCACAATACTAGTGGGAAGGGAATGAACATAGGACACAAAAATTAGCTTGACTTCTAAAATCCCTTCTTGGTTTCTTTTATGTGATCCATAAGCTTGCACTGTATGTAGTATCTAAGAAGTTACTGCTATTTATTGATATCATACTGTTTAGATGGCCCTTTTAATATGCATACTCAATTATAAACAACATATGAATGCCTGAATAGACTGCAACATGTTTTGAACTGTAAAACCCTAAACCTACTACTTACTGGCTTCCCATTACTGACACACTAGGGTATACATGTGTGTGTGCATGTGAATGCATGTGTGCACACACACATACATGAGGGTCACTGGAAAGTTCATAGGCTGACCAAGATGCTCTCAGGGAATGTGAGTATATGAAGTATATTTTTCAACATAGTCTCCCTTGTGATCCACACACTTCTTCCACCAGTGTTCTAGTGGTTGGATCCCATCGGTGAAGAAGCCTTCATCCTGTTGGTCAAAAAAGTGAGGTGTGGCTGTGTAGTAAGAAGCTTACTTCCCAACCACATGGTTTCAGGTTCAGATCCACTGTGTGGCGTCTTGGGCAAGTGTCGTCTACTATAGCCTTAGGCCGACCAAAGCCCTGTGAGTGGATTTGGTAAATGGAAACTGAAAAGAAACCTGTCACACACACATACATATATATATATATATATATATATATATATATATATATATATATATATATATGTATGTATATATTTATGTGTGTGTCTTTGTGTCTGTGTTTATCTCCCCCCCACCAGCGCTTGACAACTGATGTTGTTATGTTTACATCCCTGTAACTTAGTGGTTCGGCAAAAAAGACCAATAGTATAAGTACCATTCTTACAAAGAATAAGTCCTGGGGTTGATTTCTTTGACTAAAAGGCAGTGCTCCAGCATGGCTGCAGTCAAATGACTGAGACAAATAAAAGAACAGCAGATATGACATCATCATCACTGCAATACTGGTTCTCAGTCAAATGTTTTTTTCATGTTGGGGAACAGATGATAGTCAGATGGATACGAATCAAGAGAATAGGGATGGGAGGGATCAACCTGTTCAAAGCCACAGTCATGCACAGTAGCTATTGAGACCAAAGACTTGTGTACTGGAACATTATCCTGATGAAACAAGGTCCCTTTGGCTAGTTTTCCTGAGCATTTCATCTTGATACCCTTTTGTAACTGCCTCAGCAAGTTGGTATAGTACTCTCCATTGATGGTGTGGCCCTATTGAAGACAGTCAATAAACACAATGCTTTTTGCATCCTAAAAAACTGAGGCCATCACCTTCCCTGCAGATGAAATTACCTTGGCCTTCTTTGGAACATGTGAGGAGGAATGTTTCCACTGCATGGATTATCTCTTTGTCTCCAGCTCAAAGTGATGAAGCCAACACTCATCTTGGGTTAGGAAACATTCATGGAAACCAGTTGGATCTGCCTCAAACAATGTCAAATTTTCCCCTGATGCGATCAGCGTGGTATGAGAAGACATGGCACCCATCAAGCCGAAACCTTTATCAAACCAAGTTCATTGTGCAGAATATTCTCAACTCTCTCATGGAATATATCTAATAGCTTTGGCTATTTGATTTATAGCCAATTGCCTATCATCTATCAGCATGTGGTGAACATGACCAATGTTTTCCTTAGTGGTGACAGTTTCAAGATACCCAGACTTTGGGTAATTTTCAAGACTCTCGTTTCCCTTCCCAAATTCAACTGTCTATTTTTGCACTGTTGATAAAGTAGGAGTGTCATCCCCTTATGTAGCAAGGATATCAGCATGAATGTCCTTGGGGGCTAAACCATTTTTCTTCAGGAACTTGATAACACCATGATGCCAGATTTTGTTGATTTTCTAGAAAAGTCACTACCAGTTACTTTTGAAGTGTTCTTTGAACAGTCACATGTCAGTTTACCTGAAAAGAAACAATGCAATTGTTAATTAGAAGATTTAAGGTTTAATGGATACAAGATTTCACAGCTCTAGTGTCACTCCTTCATAGTAAGCCCATGAACTTTTCAGCCAACCCTCATATTATTTAATGACTGTGTACCTAGTACAAAGAATAGTTTCGCAAATGATGTACTGGGATTTTTGGCATGGTAACAGAGATTCAAAAAGCCATTTTTATCTTCTCTTAATACAGAATTGCAATGTGATTGACTGAAGTTGTGATGGTAAAATATTTTCATGGAAAATTGTGAGGTGCAAGTCACAGAACTGTTAATTGTTTAGACCAAAATAAAATTCCAAAGATCCACATGGTTTTTTTTTATCTTTTATCTTTTACTTGTTTCCATCATTAGACTGTGGTCATGCTGGGGCATTACCTTGAAGAATATTTTTTAGTTGAATGAATTGGCCCCAATACTTTTTTTTTTGTATTTTTGTTAAGCCTGGTACTTATTCTCTTGGTCTTATTTTGCCAAATTGCTGTTACGAGGATGTAACTACACCTACACTGGTTGTCAAGCAGTGGTGAGAGTCAAACATAGATACAAAGTGACACACTCTCTCTCTCCCTCACACACACACACACACACACACCAATTTCTAACTTCCGGTCAGTCATTGTTATGATCGGCCATTATTATGATTGACCGTTGACTGAACACTATTCAATTTTTTTTCTCCGTGTTTTTCTCCTTGTCTCCGTATTCTTTCTGTTGAAGAGCGTAGCTCGAAACGTCAAAGACTTTCCGTATTCCCGAGCGTCATACTAATATATACTTTTGTTATTTACACCACCTGTCCTCGTCTGTTGTTATTTTTTGTATATTCTCCCATATATATATATATATATATCTCACCAAGGTCATCAGCTATATATATATATATATATATATATCAAACAATAAGCAACACGGATTTCAAAAGTGATTGCAGTACGCACGTTTCATGCTACTTCAATTTATTTAAGTAATGTGAGCATTACCTTAAATGCAATATGAAGAGCAATCTTCAGCTGCACGAAAAAATGTAGAAAAAAAGACATATTACAAATGTGGCAACATATTAAAACCAAGTGGGAGAGAGCAGAGGAAGAATATATAAGTCCATCTTGACATAGCAGGGTCTATCAGGCTAGTAATTGATTCTAGACAAAAGTTTTAACTGTCTCAGAATTCTATTGTTTCTTATCTAGTGCTATCACCACTAGATAAGAAACAATAGAATTCTGAGACAGTTAAAACTTTTGTCTAGAATCAATTACTAGCCTGATAGACCCTGCTATGTCAAGATGGACTTATATATTCTTCCTCTGCTCTCTCCCACTTGGTTTTAATATGTTGCCACATTTGTAATATGTCTTTTTTCTACATTTTTTCGTGCAGCTGAAGATTGCTCTTCATATTGCATTTAAGGTAATGCTCACATTACTTAAATAAATTGAAGTAGCATGAAACGTGCGTACTGCAATCACTTTTGAAATCCGTGTTGCTTATTGTTTGATTTTAATCACCCATCCTTTTGGGATGTGATATTCGGGTGCCTTCGCATAAGTACCATATTCAAGCCTTGAATCTATATATATATATATATATATATATATATATATATATATATATATATATATATATATATATGATGGGCTTCATTCAGTTTCTGTCTACCAAATACACTCACAAGGCTTTGGATGACCCAAGGCTATAGTAGAAGACACTTGCCCAAGGTGCTACATAGTGGGATTGAACTAAGAACCATGTGTTTGGAAAGCAAGCTTCTTACCACATAGCCATGTGGATAGTTAAAAAAAATTCAAGCAAGCAGAGGTTTCAGTAGCTGATAACATAATTTCATTGCTTAAAATTAAGACAAGTATATTTAATAGAGTCATAATGACAAAAAGAAGAAAAAAAAAACTATTTACTGAAAACTTCATCCCAAATTCTAATTTGATATCAAAAACTTATTCAGAAAGCAATTCACGACAATAAAAAAATAAAAATGCCATAATTAATAAACTTAGTTTATGTGTTTACTTTAGTTTGCAAATCTAGTAAACAATAAGTTTTCATATATGTGGGAATAGCAAACACACATATGTGTAAACATTTGTGTGCATATATGTGTTTCACACAAATTTATTCAATAAAGTGCAATATAACAATTTTCAAATGTAATTGTTTTCTTCATCTGAGATTCATAACTAAATTATTGTCTGATAGATACCATAAGAACAACTATGTCTGTACATACATATAGAGTAAATAAGTAATACAAGCAACACACCTTCTCTACTCATGCACAGTGAAAAACCCCTCCTCTGCACATTTACTGTGGTTCTCCACTGGTGTCCATATGGAGCCTAGGGGTCCATGAAAGCAAAATAGGAAATTGGGGGTCTACAGTAGTATTTTAAGGGTCCATGAAAAGGGATTTATTGCAAGAAACAGCTAGGTTTCTCTCTCTCTCTCTCTTTCTCTTGTTTTACAAGGTTTAACTGTTTCTGACAACTGAAATATGTTCCCTCAGAGAGTACTTTTGTATACCTATACAGGTGAATGTGTGAAAAACGAAATAGGAATTTCAAGAAAAGTATCTATAGGCGCAGGAGTGGCTGTGTGGTAAGTAGCCTGCTTACCAACCACATCGTTCCGAGTTCAGTCCCACTGCGTGGCACCTTGGGCAAGTGTCTTCTACTATAGCCTCGGGCCGACCAAAGTCTTGTGAGTGGATTTGGTAGATGGAAACTGAAAGAAGCCTGTCATATATATGTATATATATATATTTATGTTTGTGTGTCTGTGTTTGTCCCCCCACCATCGCTTGACAACCGATGCTGGTGTATTTACGTCCCCATAACTTAGCGGTTCGGCAAAACAAAAAGACCGATAGAATAAGTACTAGGCTTACAAAGAATAAGTTCTGGGGTCGATTTTCTTGACTAAAGGCGGTGCTCCAGCATGGCCGCAGTCAAATGACTGAAACAAGTAAAAGAGTAAAAGAGAGTAAAGTGTATAAAACTAGATTTTAAACATCAAATGGCCATGTGGGTCTACCAGAATAAAATAGTAATCAAAGAGGTCTGTAGATTAAAAAACGGTTGAGAACCACACCACTGATCTAGAGTGATTGGTGAGTGAGCAGATGATGACTAGGGTTGAGAAGACCCTTTGCACTTGTCTCAATGAGGACTTGACAATCTCTCTAATACTGTTGCAATGAAAAATGAACTGTAAAGTGGATGGCAAATGAGCAGAGAAAACAGGGTTGAGAGATCTCTTTAGTCTTAACTCACTGAGAGCTTATCAGTTTCTCTCATGCCAGTACCATGAGTAAATGCATCCTATACACTCTGTAAAGTGTTTGGTGATAGGAAAGGCATTATATAAATCAAGCCAAAATAACGTGTACGAGAACCAGTCTATGTGAGCAGTGTCTCTCAAAGCAACTCTCAATTAGAAATCATTTGGACTGTGATGACCTGTTCAGCCCATGCCACCATGGAAAGTGGACAACGAGAATAGAAATAGCAGTGGGGGATAGCTGCTTGTTGCAGGAAGTGAACCCACAGCATTATGATTGTGAAATGTATCACCTCAACTACTCGACCATGCACCTTCATAATGATGATGATGATGATGATATAGCATATTTGATGTATATTTTCTTGTACATATATATCTGTATGTATGTGTGTGTGCATGTATATGTATGTATGTATGTATATATATATATATATATATATATATATATATATATATATATATCTGTATGTGTGTGTGTGTGTATGTGTGTGTATATATATATATATATATATATATATATATATAGAACCCTTGCAAAAATACATGACTGTTTACATCCAACTTTCCTCTGCTTGGTTCAAATATAACAAATCATTTATTGGAACACTCTCTCTCTCTGTATGCATATACATAAATACACTCACACACACACACACACACACAATGTGTGTGTGTTGTGTGCAACTACAGCTTTGTGTTTTAGTTTTATTACATAGAAATAAATACATGTTATATTGCATCTCCATGTGCAGAAAATTTCAACTCAGTGACTCAGAAACCAAGAAAAAATATCAAAACAAGATTCCACAACCTGTTTATTAAAGTAAAACTACTGTTCATCATATCAGTCATGTTTGTGGTAGTAATGTGTGCTGTAGTTAAAGAAGTGCTATAGTTATTGACTTGGGGTTTGAGGAGATTTGTTTTTCCATGTATAAACAGAAAGTCAAAATGTAATCTATAATCCATTTTTTTATTTGCTTTAGTTTTTGTGTTTGTTTTTCTTTGTTTTCTCTATCAGTGTCTTCAGTTTTTGACTGCACCCACTGTGTAAAATACCATATTCGTATTGGATTTTTTCTTTCTACTTTTGTGCCTTTTGGATGCAAGACACCCCTGGTGTTTACACCAGCTGATGACAGCCTGCTGCCAAAATAGATCAACCACATACTTCAAATTGCGAACATGGAATGGGACAACCATTCAAACTATGTTGTTGTTTGACTGTCTATCTCTCTCTCTCTCTCTCTCTCTCTCTCTCTCCCTCCCTCTCTCTCTCTCTCTCTCACACTATCTATCTATCTATCTATCTATCATTCTTTGATGGTAAACCTTTTAGCTTTCTCTTCTCTTTGATCCCCCTCCCCTATGCTACATCATCTCCATTTACTTGAAGCAAAAATGCTTCTTCACTACTTTAAAGTCAACAACAACAATAATATTGATAACAATAACTTTTACTGTCTTCTTAAGTAGGGATTGGTAAAAGAGAGAGAAGTCACCTGTGAAATCATAGTTGGTAGGTTGCTACATAGGTAACCAAGGCAAATTTTTGTAAAACAGTTTGTCAAAAGAAGATTCAAAGAAATATATTTAACGCTTCTGCTGTTAAGAGAACATTCAAAAGGTAGTGTTATTACTTCCTTTCATTGGTGGTATTTAAATTCAAAATAAATGTACATTCATGTTTAGATGCTCATACAGCAATATGGTCTTATTTATGTATAAATACAAACATGAAGCTTGTCAATAGTTTCCCATTCACACATATATTGGTGCCACACACACATGGACCTGGACATAGACACAAACACACATGCACACACACGTGCATGCATACACATAGAGGGAAAGAGAGAGAGAGGGGGAGAGAGAGAGGCTTTGATCGACATAAGCCTATTCACATGTAGATATTTCTACATGTTCTCTCTTATTGTTTTAAATAATATGGCTTGCTTACATTATTTATTTAACACTGGAAAAGGAGGAAACAGTGGAAGGTGGATAAACTCTTGTGTAAAAAGATTAATGTTATGAAGCAAATGAATGTTTGTGTATGCAGTGGCTCAGCCTGCTAGAAATAACAGCCACATCTTGCTCATACAACAATATATTCTCTTAGAAGGGAAGGACAAATTGAATAACATCATTCTAATTGCATTGTGTCTCGTAAAACTTTTGGAGAATCATATATATCTGAAGAACCTTTGATCATAAATCTTATCAATCTTGTTTGACATGAGGCATCAAAAACAAAAGCGAAGTATATACCTTCATATACTTTTTAAAGGGAACAGTTTGTTAAATGTCTTAAGTAACACTTGGAAGCCAAAATAGCAGAAGTTAAATTTAATTTAGCATATTCAGAATTTCAGTATGATGTTAATAGGTAGTTGTTTCCATTATGTGCTTGTGTGTAAGTGTGTATGATTTATATTTTTGTCTTATTTCTATTGAATGTGTGGTGTTAGTGTCATGAATGGTGTTGTACAGGTGGGCTGAGGGATAAACTGAGTATAAGAGGAATCAGATGTTGTATGCGAGAGAGGTGGCTGCATTGGTATGGACATGTAATATATGTAGATGATAACAGATGGTAAAGAATTGCCAAGAGATCCAAAAGGAAGGAAACTTTGGAAGAGCAAGCCCACAGAAGACATAGAGAAAAGTGGTAAAAGCTGGTTTCTGGATGATGAACTTCCTCTCAAAAGAAAAGAGAAAGGAATACAACAAATAGTGAGATGTAATGTTGGAAAAGATCTGTCCAACCTATGCAAGAATGGGAAAGAAGTCACATAAGCAATGGTGGTAGTGGTTGTGGTGGTGGCAGTGGCAGCTATGGTACCAGTGGTGGCGGCAGTTATTGTTTTGCCACGAAGTTGCTTGTAAGAAAGATAGACTTTTTGAAAACACTACTGATCATCAAAGGTTATTTACAAAGGACTTCATCATCATCATCATCATGATGCATCCATTTCTGATGTTGGCTTCAATTTGATTTTATCTTAGTTTCTATGGTTGGATGCCCTTCATAAAGCTAACCACTCCAAGAGTGTAGTGGGTACCTTTTACGTGTCACTGGCACTGTCCACAATTACAATTTCAAGTGACTTCATGAGTCTTCTCAATCAGAGCAAATTGTCAAAGGTCTCACTTGTCATCGTCTTTGTAAGACCCAACATCTGAAGATCATGCTTGCAATTGTCCCCACATCTTAAAAAATTAGTATTACTCGTTTAGTATTCAGATTACTCTGTCAAGTGTAAGGCTTATTTATTCAAATCAATTTGAATTATCTTGTAACTTTGAAATTTCAGTGATGTTTATTTTTAGAATAATATTGTAAGCTAGGTGTGAAGCCAGATCTGTCCAGTTTGAACATAAAACAGGTAGAATATTTGGACTAGATATGGCCAGAGTTAAAATTGTATTATGCATATTCTGTACTAGTGATGAGTGCCACTAAAGCTTATGTCTATATATTTAGTTGGTGATCTTAATCTAGGTCTAGTTTAATGTCACAACCTGACCTTTGGATGCTGCCTTTAATAAATTGTCTCAGTTGCAAGCATTCAGACCAGCTTTTCAGTATAATGCATAGATGTGCTATGTGTGTGTGTATGTACATATGTACATACGTACTTGCATATAAACATACATCTCCATGTAGTACCTACATACAGCTAAAGGAACTGAGCTGATAACGATAAAATGTTGGAATATTCATGGTAAGATATGAACCACTGACCATTAGCAAATTAATATTTGAATGATAATAGTTTTAGTCTGTGGAAGAATGTTGTGTAAATTAGGCTCAGTTTTGTCCGTAAATAAATATGCATCAATTTTTCAAAAATTTGCTGGTGATACTATTAACCCAACCCAAAACATTGATTTGAATATCTTTTTCCAGTTTTGCCAGATTAGAAATACAACAAACATATAATACATGAAAAAAAAACCAAAAAAAACTCAAACCCTCTTCACTCCTTATCTACTATTTTGCGAGACAAAAACCATACAAATAGATTAGTTTTTATTGAAAAGCATTTGAACTATTATCATTTAAGTTATATGGACTGTGTATATTACATTGGCTAAATTGAAAAGCAGTGTAGTTTCCGTGGAAAGACTATATTACTTATGCAAGAGCAGTTACTATTGGTGATTCCAAGTTGTAAGTGGATTTCTAAGGCAAGTATTTCTGACGACGGTGAAATTATTATAAAGCCATTCTGAAGAATACAACTACTGTGTATTATTCTATTTACTTGTCCATTTTTCTTCTTAAATGATGCAGAACAATTTTTGGATTGTCTTTTATTGATGTGGCCTTTAGTCTATCTATCTACTCACTGATGTGGAATAATAATGATGGTAATAATAATTGTAAGAATGAAAATGATGATGATGATGACGATGATGATGATGATGATGACAATGATGACAGTGATGATGATGACAATACCAGCAGCATAAGTGACATTAATAATAGCAACAACAGCTTCAAGAATAATAACAATAAGAATAATGTAATCATTATCATGTCAACCATAAAAATTACAGCGAATAACAAGCAAAAATAAAACAATAGTAAATATAACAAAATAGTAAATGCAAGCATAAGGATGATAATGAAAATAGCTGCTGCTGCTGCTGCTGCTGCAGCAGCAGCAGCAGCAGTAGTAGTAGTAGTGGTAGTGGTTTTAAATTTTGGCTCAGGGCCAATTGTTTTTTGATGGGAGGAGAAGTTGATTACATCAACCTCAGTACTTGACTGGTACTTATTTTGTCGAGCCTGAAAGCATGAAAGACAGCTGACTATGACACAATTTGAAATCGAATGTAAAGACAGGATGAAATGCCACTAAGCATTTTGTCCTGTGTCCTAATGACTCTGCCACTTTGTTGCTATAATAATAGTAATAATAATAATAATAATAATAATAATAATAATAATAATGGTGGTCGTGGTCGTGGTGAGGAGGCAATGAAGGTGGCAATGATGATGACGGCTATTATTATTGTTATCATTATTATTATTATTATTATTATTAATACTAATGATAAAAATTTTGGCACAAGCCCGGCAGTTTCAGAGGGAGGGATATGTCAATTACATTGGCTTCAGTATTCAGCTAGTATTTATTTTATTGACCCCCTAAAGAATGAAAGGTGAAGCTGACCTCAGTGGAATTTGAACTCAGAGCGCAAATACTACTACTACTACTGCTGCTATTAATAATAATAATGATGATGATGATTTCTTCTATTGTCCACAAGTACCTTAGATATTGAAGACAAGAGTTCTGTTAAGCTAGTGGAAAATACAAAATCAAAATAAAGCACTGTGAACACCTAAGGTCCACAGAGCTGTGTTCAGTAGTGTAATGGAAGTGCACAATAAAAATAAGGCTACTTGGGTAAAAAATAATTTTAATGGTTTCAAATATTGTCACAAGGCCAGCAGTTTTAGGATAAGGGTTTAGTCAATTACATAGATTCAGTGCTCAACTGGTACTTATTTTACGTTAGGAAGGGCATCCAGCTGTAGAAACTCTTCCAAATCAGACTGGAGCCTGGTGTTGCCATCCGGTTTCACCAGTCCTCAGTCAAATCGTCCAACCCATGCTAGCATGGAAAGCGGACGTTAAACGATGATGATGATGATGATGATGCCACTAAGCATTTTGTCTGACACACTAATGATTGCGTCAGCTTGCCACCTTAATCATCATCATCATCATCATCATCATCATCATCATCATTTAATGTCCATTGCCCATGCTGGCATGGGTTGGATGATTTGACCAGGGCTGGCAAACTGAGGGGCTGCACCAGTCTCCAGTCTGATTTGGCATGATTTCTACAGCTGGATGCCTTTCCTAACACCAACCACTCTGAGAGTGTAATGGGTGCTTTTACATGCCACCTGCATGGGTACCAGTTGTGTGACACCAGTATCTGCCATGACTATGATTTCACTTGACTTGAAGGGTCTTCTACTCAAGCATGAGGCCCAGTGCTTGAAAGGTGCTTTTTACATGCCACTGGCCTGAGTGCTAGTTACACAACACCAACATTGGCCACATTGCCTTTGTGAAACCCAACGCTTGAAAGGTGCTTTTTATGTGCCACAAACACAGATACCAGTTACGTGACACTGGCATTGGCCACAACTACGACTTCACTTGGCTTGACGAGTCTTCTCAAGCATGACATATCGTCAAAGGTCTGTCATTAGGCATTGCCTCTGTGAGGCCTAGCGTTCGAAGATATGGTTTCAAATTTTGCCACAAAGGTAGCAATTTGGGGGGAGACAGGTAAGTTGGTTACATCAACCCCCTGTACTCAACTGGTACTTATTTTATTGACCCTGAAGGCAAAGTCAACCCCGGCAGCATTTGTTCTCTTAATGTGAAGACAAATGAAACACTGCTAAGTATTTCACCTGGCATTCTAACAATTCTGCCAGTTCATAATATTAATAATAACTTCAGCAATAATAATAAAATTGCAACAGTAGTAATAAATCACATATTAATTTTGTTTTTTCTTTCCCAGTAAGTAATGGTAAAGTTCGTTCCCAAGTTATATAGACTCATAGGACTTGTTTCCTGGTTTCCATGGCATATATATTCCCCAACTGGATGGGACACTGATCCATTGCAGGATTACTTATTTTTGCCAGCTGAGTCGACTGGAGCAATGTGAAATGAAGTGTTTTGCTCAAGAACATATGTCACTCAGTCCAGGAATCAGAACCACAATCTCACGATCATGAGTCCAACACCCTAACCACTAAGCTACACACCTCCACTTTCTTCCTTAAATGAGCAAAAATACGTGTCATTGGTTGTTGTACTGTTCGTTATTAATTCTCACAAAACACATTCTATTAGATTTGATAGATGGAAACTGAAACAAGCCCATCAAATATATATATATATATATATATATATATATATATATATATATATATATATATATATATATATATATATATAGAGAGAGAGAGAGAGAGAGAGAGAGAGAGAGAGAGAGAGAGAGAGCCATACAAGCCTTGTACAGGGATGCTACCAGTAAGGTGAGGGTGGGCAACAAGCACAGAAAAGAATTCAGGGTACAAGTAGGAGTTCATCAAGGATCAGTGTTCAGCCTCTTCTTGTTCATCATAGTCCTCCAAGCAATAACATGAAATTCAAGACAGGCTGCCCTTGAGAGCAACAATGTGAGTTTGGGTTTGATACCATTATGTGGAACATTGAGAAAATGTCTTCTATCACAGCTTCAGGTTAACCAAAGCTGTGTAGAAGCTCCTCAGAGTGGATGTTCAGTTCTAAGGTGGTTGGCTTGATCCACCACTCACTTCAATACCACCATCTGGCTCTTAGATGCCTTTAGTGCTGGTCTCTCATTAGCCTTGAAAGCCTTTAAAAGGATCAGAAGCACTGTTTTGTTTTGTTATTTTTTCACTTAACTTAAACAATTTAATTTAAAACAACGACTATGTAAATATAAATGAGATAAGCATATTTTTTACCATCTAACAGCAATATATAATAGCTCTCTTAGTGTTTCATACAGTTTCTTTTTTAGTGTTCATTCTGTCTACACATTATATTGCTTTAATATAATTTTTTGTTTTGTTTTGTTTCTTTTTGTTTTTATGTAGCTTGATTTTCCTGCACACCTTTATTAATTTCATAATTTAATATCCAGTCTGCTTATTTTGTTCATTTATAAAATTGTAATATTTATATAATGATAATATCTTCTTCTCATGTGATGTTAAATAACATGTTGCAGCCACTCATTAGTTTTACATTCTAAATTTCTTTGTCTTTAATCACACCAATCTGAATAGATGTTTTAATATCTTTCATGTATTTACCACCACTGCCACCTTTTTGTCTCCTTCTTATAATGTAGGTGACCAAACAAACAAATATGAGTGATGCATAATATTTATTGCCAAATAACTGAAATTCCTTGTCTCTTTCAATAATCATTGAAATATGTTGACCAGAAGTTAATATTTCTCTGAATAAAATTTAAGAAACCATAATTTTATGTCCTCTTAACCCTATTGATACCAACCCACCTGAAATCACCTCTGGCTCTGAAGTACAAATGTCTTGTTTTCAAAAGTTTTGAATTAAAATCTTCCACCAAACCTTAGTCACAATTTATGTTCCTAACACTAGCTTCATTATAACTAAGCTATTTTACTAAATTATTTGTTATATTTAAAATTAATTGAAAGAAACACAGAGCATCTCAACAGAAATATGGTAACAAAATGGTTAAACTGTCAGTTTTGTAATATATATGGTGTGAATTGGCAGAATCATTAGCATGCCAGGCAAAATGCTTAGTGGCATTTCGTCCATCTTTATGTTCTGAGTTCAAATGCCACCATGGTCAACTTTGCCTTTCATCCTTTTGGGGGTCAATGAAATAAAGACCAGTTGAGGACTGGGGTTGATGTCATCATCTGACACCCTCCTCTGAACTTCCTTGCCTTGTGCCAAAATTTGAAACCAATATTTTGTAATATAAAAGATTTCTCCAACACATCATCATTCCATTAAGTTTCCAGCCAAGAGATTACACTGAGTCACCTAGATTCACCTCAAACTATATAAAATTGGTGTCCAAAAGAAAAAAGGAAAGTTTTTGAAGTTTCTGAAAATTGTTGTTAAAATTTTAGTTAGACTCCAGTAATACCTTGTTTAGCACTGATTCAGTATTGTGCTTTTTTTCTTTTTTTTTTCATTCTTTTTTCTTATTTCATTTTTGGAGACAATATATCTTCAGTAGAATATAATTATAACTAGCAGGCCTTGTGAAAATTGTACATCCTATGAATTTTCTTTCTTTTATTTTGATGTATGAATTTATACATTTTGTTTTGTCTTGTTGAAGATTTTTATAATAATATGTTAAACAACAGATTAAGGTTATTGAAGAAAAAAAGCATGTTAATTCTGATGCTCTATCATTCATGTTTTTCATCATATCTGATTCTTTTCTTAAAGCTCTTCCTGATATTCTGCCTGCTGTTCTTTGTTCATGTTATTTTGTCAAACTTCTCTCTCTGTGTTGTTGTCACATGGAATGAGCTAGCTGTTTGCTGTCCTTATTCTCTTTGCATATCTGTTGACTTTCTCTTTGATATCATAGGCATCCTGCATGCTCATGCTCAGTCATGTTGGCTCTTCTTATCTGTTGGTTGTGTCTTAAACTTTCTCTTACTTCCTGTTTTTCTTCATCTTTCATCCTTCACTTGTTGATTCATGTGTTCAAGTTCATTCCACAGTGAAGATTGTTTAAATGTGAAGTGAGTTAAAAAAATTTGTAGTGACAGTTGATGTTGGTTTGTTTACGTATTGATAACTTAGCAATTCAGCAATAAACAAGAAAAATTACCAAATTTTAAAAATAAGTACCGGGATTGAGTTGTTTGACTAAACACTTCATGGCAGTGCCCCGGCATGGCCACAATCCAATGACTGAAACAGGTTAAAAAAGATAAAAGAAAAATAGTAAAAAAATAACAAGAACCTGGAATATCTTCCTTACTGTCCTACTGTCTGCTGCTCCATGAAAGTAAAATTGAAGGTAAAAGTGTTTTGCTAGAAAATTAAATTATGAAAGAACATAGAAACTATCATATATATTCATGCATATTGTGGCATACACTCAGTAGAAACAGCCTGCAACTAGAATAGCTGAAGGTTTGTTTAAGGTGCTGAAAAAAAGCATCATACTGGATGTAAAATTCCAGGTGTTAAAACAACGGGAATCTGGAAAATGTCATGTGTTTTGAAGGTAAGCCATGAGAAGGATCAGAACCATCGTGAAAAATTTGTTCAAAATAAAAGCTTCTGCCACAACGACCTTACCATTATCATTAAAGAATGTAACTTATTCCATGAGTAAGTGTATGGTAGAAAATTATACATACTTGTTATATGGTTGATGATGGACACCATTAAGCTAATTTATCATAATGGAATAAGCAAGGAGCATTTTTAGACTCTTACAAGATGATGAATCCAAAGCATTCACTGCTAATAGAGGTTGGTTTGATAGATTCAAATGGTAGCATAACCTGTACACCATCCATATCTCTGGTGAAGCTGCAAGTACAGACAACCAGTTAACCAAAGAGTGTTCCAGGTTCTTAAGAGTATCACTGAGCATGATTACACTCTTCAACTTGTATTCAATGCAGATGAAATGGGTTTTACTGAAAAAGAATGCTATCCATCACTTTCATCTCCCAGGAGAAATAAAGGGAGAGAAGAAGAAAAGGTTCTGGGCTTGAGACCAGGAAAAACAACTTAATACTTTTATATGGTGGTAACACTTCAGATTTCAAGCTTGTTTATTATTTAGAAGCATCACAACCAATGAAAGAATATCAAAAACATATATCTGCCTGTGATTTAGAAATTAAACAAAGAAGTTTGAAGTATAATAGAAATTTTTATATAAGGTTTGTACCCAGCAGTGAAAAGTTTTATGAGAAATATGACCTTGAACCTAAAGCAGATCTGCATTCCTGTTAAAGTGGTTACCTACTATCAAACACCACTTCTTGTTTCCAATCAGTGAATCAGGGTATAAGTTCTAATATCAAAGCCTGCTACCATTGTTGCATTTTCAAACAAGTATTAGGAACTTTTGGATAAATAGGATAAACAATCTATCAGGAACTTTTGGAAAACCCCATATCATGAAGGCCAGAGAGAATAGCAGAGCAATCTAGGATGAAGTTATCAAAAGTGACATGAAAAGAATCTGTAATATGTCGAGAGCCATGAAATGATTTCTCAGAATTTTATGAAGGAAAATTTTTAATGATAACTGGAGGGAGGATGCAAAATGCTAATGAAGGGAGAATGCAAAAGTCCAAAACTGAAGATTTTGTGGAGTTAATGGCAAGAGTTTAGCTATGGCAGAGCCTCAGTAGTTAGAACAGCAACACATCTAAAGTAAACCCAAAAGATCTTATTGTAGAGTCGGTAACACCAGAAAAAATTCTTATATCTGAATTCCTCAATAACAGCATCACAAAGATTACAGAAATTGTGAACCAGCTCACTGAGAATGACCCAAGGCAGAGAGATGCGTTCTGGACATGTGATCGTGTTAATGTGAACTGCTTCAGGAGAAAACATAGATGGCATTAGATGCATTCTTTGAAAAGTATCCTATGTGCAAGAAAGAGCTACAGCCTGGACCCTCATTCCAAATATAGCATCTCCTATTTTGCAATGCAGCTTTTCAACTGATTTAATGGTTTCTAAACTTATGCACTTGTAATTAAATTTATTTATTTAAACAATTTTAATTTTATAGTAACATTAGACCTTAATTAAACTTGTTTTCTAATTTCATCATAACTTTGTATTACAACATGTTACATCACATTGTGCAAGGTTACCTTAGGTTATTAAGCTATTGATGTTTATCACCTTAATTTGTGTTTCTGTCTCTGTTAAAAATAGCCTCTCAAGCTCATGTATCTATATATATGTGCTGTGTTATAATGACTCCCTATTGTACTATTTTGTTTAATGCTGCATTTTGTGGAATGTGTCTGAGCACTAAGTGAAATATTAAAGTTTTACATCATCAAATTGGTTATAGTAGTAAAAGTTTAATATTTTTAATACTTCACCTGAATTATGTATTGAGTAAAGTTTAGTTAAAAATACTTGAACTTTATTTCCATCATTCTGTAATTTATATACCTTGCATAAGCATGAAGAAAAGAATAGCATTGCTAACTTTTTTATAATTAGAAGTTTCTATCAATTGCTGCTAGGGGTTGTTGTGTTTATGTCTTTTCCATGATTATTTGCAATGCAAAAGAACTGAAATTACAACTCAAAAATCAAAATAGGATGATAGATTTAATTTGCTAAGAGCTTGCCTTCTACTCTACAGAATTCAGTGAAACATCATTTACACAGTTAAAAAAATAAAGAGAACCAATTTTTGGTATAACCATTATGAAGATTCTGACTAGCTTCCATTAGATATCTTCTTAATAACAATATCTAAACCAGAACTCTCATAATTTTCTGCCACTGGAGGCATTATTGGTATTTGGCGTCATCACAGAACCATTAATATAAACATAAAAAATACACATCCTTAAACACAAAAAGGGCAAGTTTCCTGGAAGTTTCTAGAATCATGAGAAATATCTTTTTGGCAAATTTCCTAAGTTTTTCAAGAATTTTACTATAATTTTATTTTCTTGTGAAAGAATGCTTAAACTGTTCTAAAAAAAAAAGAAAGAAAAATGAAAACTGGATATATGTCATTTTTACCTATATACAACCCTTTACATTTGCCAAAAGAGAAAAAAAGAAAACTGTGAAAACAATATACCCTTAAAGATTTTTGTCTGTAAGTTGCCAAGTTCTCTTAAGCAATCCAAAATAACTGGGAGAGTTGAAAGCATTCCGGAAAGGATTCAGTATGAATCAGGAAGTTTTAATTTATAGAGTGTGACATATTTCCTGTTGTTGGGCTCTGACTTGCTGTACAAGATGATGATAATACCATTCTTTACTTTTATATAATCTCTCTTTGAACACCTTTTGAGTCTACCTTGTGAGTTTCAGCTAATTTGAAGAATAGTGAAGAGCTTTGAAATAGAAAGAAGTTTGAACGAAAAGCAAACATTGAGATTGATCAGATTAAGCTAAAAATTCATGCTACATATATGTATGTGTGCATGGAATGTATACTTTAATGCTAAATTCACTAAGAATTAAGGGTAATTTCTTTAACAATAGAAGGTTGATACATTGATTACAAATGAACAAACATAACTGTAATTTATACTATCCCAAAAGATCTATTTAAATTCATTGGATTCACTAAGAAAATTAAAGTGGCTGGAGAAAAAAAAAACATTCAGTTTTATTGAAGTCTGTTCATATCTAGATACACATCAACATAGTAATGAATTTGTCATAGAATTTATCTAAATTTTTCTACAGATTTAAGGCGTAAGAAAATCAATACAACTAAGTCATCAAATGTATTTAATTTAATCATGCCAACATGGAACATGGATGTTAAAAGACTATGATGATATGCTTACCTAAGGTTAGGAAGTGCCTAGTTAGTTTTTTCTTGAACTATTACTGTGATAAGCGTTGTAGCTAGGCAGATCTGTCTAACCCATACATAAAGCTCAGGTATTAAACCTATTGGTGAATATGAAGGAGTTAAGCCTCAACTACTTAATCAGATGGAGCCAAGTTCTCTGCTACTTCAATCAGTTGCCATTTATGATTATGTGAAACTGATACATATATATTTCTTCCTTCCATCATATCAACTTAATGATAGTATTATATGAAATACCATATCAGATCTTAGTTTTCAGTGGTAACAGTTTGCTTACTTAAGAAGATGCTTCTGCAGT
Source organism: Octopus bimaculoides (assembly GCF_046866305.1). Classification (NCBI taxonomy): domain Eukaryota; kingdom Metazoa; phylum Mollusca; class Cephalopoda; order Octopoda; family Octopodidae; genus Octopus; species Octopus bimaculoides. The sequence goes on along the minus strand of NC_142929.1, from coordinate 61,582,687 downwards.
TTCTTTTTGTCTCTGTTAAAAAATATGAGTAAATGTGTGTGTGTGTGTGTGTGTGTGTGTGTGTAGTATGTATGTCAAGCAATGATAGAATGAACACACTGATACAATGATAATATTCTTTTACAAGAACCAGCTAAATTGTGAGTGGTGTACAGTTTGTTATTACTTGTATAAGCAATCAGAGGAGTTGAGTTCACAATGACTGTGATTGAAGCTTATTGGAAGAGATAGATGTTGTAAGACAAAACTCCCTTTATTGGAACTAATCCAGTCCAATCTGAATTAGGATTGCAAAATTCTTCCCATCCGTACAATGAGTGAAACAATTGATGGTGGCATATGATAGCATCTTATAAACAGTAGAAAGAAGAAATTGTAGATGGATAAGCTTAATATTCATGTGAGGCCAGCTAAAGTAAGGCAAATGTATCTTGTGTTAATGGTTGAATTGGGAAGCTGGCTGGAATTGTTTCAAAAGAACCTAACATGAAATTATGATTTATTAACGAAAAATATCTTTTCGTTCTATCAAGTTCTCAAATGTAAGAGTTGATTCTTTCAAATTGCTATTAGTCTAAGTGTCAGTCTACTGCTGAATTACAGTCTATTTTCATAGTTGCTCTTTATGTAGACACCTGAAACCCATTCACATAGCTAATATCTGCACAAAAGCATACAAGGATATGATACATTTCCTGTACACCCACTTTCTTTCCATCTTGCTTTGATTTTATGTATGTATGCATTCGTGTAAATATGTATACAATGGTTTTGTGTATAGAAATATACATGTACATACACAGTTGATTTAGAGATGTCTTTTAGCTCAAATTAATAAAGATTTGCAATTTCCTTTTCAACTTAAAATATGTGAAGAAAATAAATTCATACAGTAATTAAGGGAAATATTTTGTATGTAACTAAAATCTGTCTGGTTTAGTACAAAAACACAATATTTTTTTCCTGGTAAGTTTCATTGTAAACCAAGCTGAGCCTGTTTTTTTTTTTTTTTTTATTTAAAGAATTGCATTTGAATCCTTCTGTTTTTCACTTTTATTAATATTATTATTATCATTGTTATTGTTATTATTTTTGTTTTGTTTTATTTCTGTTTATGTCCAAAATGTCAAAATAGGGAAAATATAAAATGCAAACAATAGGATATTCAAGTTTATATATATTAAAGGTCAGCAAACTATGAAAATTTTTATTATCACAGATATTTCAAAATTTCTTTTTTCTGCTCTTATACTTGAGACCATTCCAATCTCCATATCCATCTTTGGCACCTTACCTTTGAACTACTATCTCAACATTGTTTATTTCAACCTGAGAACTGAGTCTCTATGTGATCACTCAGCCTGCTAAAAACAGCTACCAAATCTCAAATCACACACCAATCTCTTTTAATATGGGAGGATACATTAAATAATTCAGTATTTACAAGTATTATGTCTGATAAAAGGCAGGAACTTTGTAGCTGGAAAACCTCTGATCATAGATCTAATCAATCAGGGCTGACTTGGGGCTTAATCAAAAACAGCATTTTTGTTATGGCTATATAATCCCTTCAGTCACATTATTCATATCAACCAATTATTGTTACTATACTATTTGACATTATTCACCTCAGTCTACCTCACACCTTTATACATACATACATACATACCTCACACATGTATACATACACACACACATGTACGTGCGTGCATGCACACACACACACACACTACATATTCAGTGGTACTTATCCAATAATTACTGAATTACAAAAACATATTTCATCTAAATTTGCTGGCATCTTACTGAGATATAAAAGAGTTGCAGAGTCATTGTGAGTCGTGGACATGAAATATTTCTTCCTATTTATTTAGATGAACAGAATGAGCAAGATGTAAACATTCTTGTAAGATTAAATACAAGCAATCCAAGATATAATTAAGTATTAGTTAATGAAGTAGTGAGTGAATTTTTAACCAACTGAAATATATTTGTTATGAGAAGAAAAATTATCAACATTAATGACAATTTTTATAGGGAAGGCAAATAGGAAAATTCTGTAATTTAAAATGATTAGAAATTAAATGGGGATATGCAGTGGGTTAGGGACACTAATCTTTGCTAAGTATGGGGACAATTTAATATATTCTTCAACATTAGTAGACCTCCTTTGTCAATGAAGAATAGTGAAACATATACTTATGGATGATTAATTTCCACACAAAAACAAGATTTTCTAAAAGTCAACCAACTTTCAGAGGAGTAAACTGTTAACCTTAGTCGTGCTATTATATTCTTTGAGATAATTTGAAACAACACTGTTTCCTGGTATAAAATTATTTTGTTATTTTCGAATCAATAACAAAGTACTTTAATTCTACATGGGTGACCAAAGAAAATTTTTATGTATTGGAATGAAGCCTCTCTCTGCCACACTCACTCACTCGCTCATACATAAGTGTATTTGGGGACCTCTGGCATTCTCAGACCCCAGACCATATCCCTGCTCGTCACTATAGGGGCAAAGATGGTTATCCGTAAGTGCAAGCCTCATAAGTCAGAGTGGCTGTTCTTGCACATCCCCCTCACCATCCTCCTAAGCATCAGCTTTTCCATTTTGGCCTCTGGGACCATGTGGCAGTCTGAACTACAAGAAATTGAGAGAATGTGAATTTCATAGCCTACTAAATGGGCAATAATTTATAGAATAGGTGCAGGTGTGGCTGTGTGGTAAGAGGCTTGCTTCCCGACCACATGGTTCTGGGTTCAGTCCCACTGTGTGGCACCTTGGGCAAGTGTTTTCTGCTATAGCGTTGGGCTGAACAAAGCCTTGTGAGTGGATTTAGTAGACATAAACTAAGAGAAGCCCATTGTATGTATGTATGTATGTATGTATGTATTATTATAATATATATATATATATATATATATATATATAATAATAATAATAATATAGATTTAATCAAAAGATTAAATGTGGTACGTAAAATGTTTGAGGCACCAGAATTTGGTAGGGTAAAAAGCAAAAGCAAAATCAAGAGAATTGGTGAATAAAATTTGAAGAAAAGCAACAAAAATGCATTAGGTTATAGTAGTACGTACATTTCGTACAAACTTCATTTATTTATGTAGTGAGAACACCACATAAGATGTGCAATGAAAATGTACTCTTCATGAACTTCCATTATGCAGCTGAGGAGTACATTTTCATTGCACATCTTATGTGGTGTTCTCACTACATAAATAAATGAAGTTTGTACGAAACGTACGTACTGCTATAACCTAATGCATTTTTGTTGCTTTTCTTCAAATATATATATATATATATGGGGGGGGGAGTCAGTGTTTGTCCCCATCACCATTGCTTGACAACTGATGTTGGTGTGTTTACATCTCTGTAACTTGGCAAAAGAGACCAATAGATTAAGTATTAGGCTTACAAAGAATAAATCCTAGGGTTGATTTCTTTGACTAAAAACCCTTTAAAGCAATGCTCCAGCATGGCTACAGTCAAATGATTGAAACAAGTAAAATAATATTTCAGTGTAACAGTATTGTTGTTGTTCTTGTCAACCTAATGCATGTATTTTTTAGTTACTATCTGCTCACTTTCATGTTCTATTCTCCATCTCTGTTCTATATTTTTCTAGTCTTTCTTTCTAGCTTATTGTTGATCAACTCTCAATAGAAATTTTTATGTCCAGCTGATTCTATGTCTACAGTCACCAGTATTTATAAATAAAATTTGCACATTATCATTTAACCAAAAATTTAGTCCAGCTAGGTTCTGCTGTACATCAAAAGGCTCTTTTCTGGTGAGATGCTGTTTCTCAAATACAAGACTGAGCTTGTTTAAAACTACTTATCAACCCTGAAGTGTTTAAGTACTCCAGAAATTAGGAGACCCCTTGCTGTTTTATAGAAAGGGCTTGTTTATGAATGGATGTACTTTAAGCATGATGTAATTACTTCCAAACAGCAATGTCCTTAGAATTATTTGTTCTGCTTCAATGCTCTTGTTAGTGCCAACAAGTACATAACAAATGAAATGAAGTGTTAGGTGCATTTATTACTGTGAGTGCTACTGTGTCACCCTAACACTGGATCTTTGAAGTCATTTCCAACACAGTAACACCTGTTATTCTTCCGAGGCCTTCTTTTAACTAGTTACACCTTGTAGAATAAAATCATTGCAAGAATTACTCATTGCAACCAACATAGAGAGAAACTTCTTACAAAAATAACCAATTGTATGAATGGGTTGCCAATGTTGTACATGTGTACACATAATTATTATTTTTTTCCAATGGTAAAAATATACTGAAAAAGCAACAAGAAATATATTTAGCCATTTTGTTATATATGTGATTTTTGTTTCAATTAATTTTGAAACTAAGGAAGAATTTAGTAAAATAACTTTATCGTTATGTAGCTAGTAAAGATCCCTTTTGGTCATGAATGACCATGGAATTGCACCTAGAAAGTTCCCCTCCAAGGTACAAGTCTGGGCAAGGTTGTTTGTGGAAGACCAGCAGTCACCCATGCATACCAGCCTCCCACCTCCATGCTGCCAATGTTATCCAAGGGAAAGGTAAAGGCTGATACAGCTTGGCACCAGTGATGTCGCAACTCATTTCTACAGCTGAATGAACTGGAGCAACATGAAATAAAGTTTCTTGCTCAAGAACACAGCACACAGCTCAGTCCAGAAATTAAACTCACTACTTCATGACTGTTAGCCTGATTCTCTAACCACTGAGCCATGTGCCTATTTTATGAAGCTAGTATTTGGAACATAAATCAATTTGAATTTTGGTCAAAGATTTTAATTTAGGTCACTTTGAAACAGTAAGTTAGTGTCAAAGAACCAGAGGGAGTCTCCAGTAGATTAACAAAAGGATTAAATGAAACTGAATCTGAGATCAAGTTCTGCTGAGGTCAACTTTGCCTTTCATTCTTTTGGGGTCAATGAAATAAGATTTCAGGCATTATGCCCATAGCAGGAAAGATTATGAGTTTAATGCATATGAATGAAGACAGTTGCATCAAGAGGTGCCAATCTCTAATTGTGGAAGGAACATGTGAAAGGAGTAGACCCAGGAAGATGTGGGACAAAGTTGGGAGAAAGGGTCTTCAGATGTTAGGCCTCACAAGGGACCAAAACTCCTGGCGGTTTGCTGCGCTTGAGAACACATGTCAAGCTAAGTAAAAACATGGTTACTTGCATCCCTCTCCAGCTGAGCGATCCTAATCCTGTGGGTTTGTGGGTGCTGGTGTCACCTAAAGAGCATCCATACTGGTGCCACATAAATGTACCCTTGCCAGTGTTGTGTAAAAGCACCCTATACTCTCTGTAAAGTGGTTGGCATTAGGAAGGGTATCCAGCCATAGAAATCATGACAAAACAGACATGGAGCCTGGGCAGCTCCTGTCAAACCGTCCAACCCATACCAGCATGGAAACAGATGTTTAATGATAATGAAAACATGAAAGTGCATTCCAAATTTGCTTTCTTTATAATGGTAGAGAACTGTCTTGATTTATTAACAGTTTGCTAATTTCTGTTCTAATGAGCAAGAGTAAGAAATGTTCTGTTTATTTCCGAATAACAACCAAACAGCTGACAGAAAAATTCCATTTGAATAAACACCTAAGAAGTGTGTTTGTCTGCTTGATAACTAGACAAACCACCTTTAATATTCTGGCTATGAAAACTAAAATTAGCATTCTACACTGGAATTCACTCACTGATAGTTGCCCTGCTAAAAATGGATGTCTCTGTGAGCGTATGGAAATATTTGGTACTCACAGCTGTTTCCAAAAACATGGATGTAGGGGTGGATGCCTCCAAAGCAACAACAGCGGAATGAAAATAAAGCTCACTTCAAGTATTTAATATCATTTGACAAAGTGATGTCTGACAAGCGTTCTGACAGTTTTACATTTGATGTTCTCAGAAAACTATCTTACCTCATTTTCTAAGTGGTTATACAATGCAGCTAAAAAAAGTACCATTGCCTCATTGCAAGGTGAAAGTTTTTATTTCAACTTTCTAATTCTCTCATTACTAATTCGTTCCATAACTGAAAAAATTTTGGAGAAGTTTACAAAAATAAATGCATCTTAGCTATTTACCTTGCAGTATCAAAAACATTTTACATTTTCTTCACTGAAGAAATTCAGGCAAGTTTGAATGAAACATGTTATTGTTGTTGCTGCTGCTGTTGCTGTTAAGGTGGCATACTGGCAGAATTGTTAGCACACCGGACAAAATACTGCTAAGCATTTTGTCCGTCCTTACATTCTGAGTTCAAATTCTGTCAAGGCTGACTTTACTTTTCATCCTTTCAGGGTTGATAAAATAGGTACCAGTTGAGCAATGGGGTCAATGTAATTAACTTCCTCTCCCTCAGACAATGCTGACCTTGTGCCAAAATTTGAAACCATTGCTATTATTATCATCATTATCATCATTATCATCAATATCAAATTGGTAAATATTATTACTTTCAAAGCACTTGGGGGTGGAAGGTGTAGTCCATTCACAGATAATTGTTTATATTTTCCTTCTTGCGCATCTCGTCCATCTACTTATTTTTGTTTCTGTGACATTGTGCTTAATCAAAAGATTTCTTTGCGTTGAATATTCTTGTATTGACTTTTGTTTCCACTTTTCATATAAAACATTTTTGGTAAACATTTGGAAAGTAACTTTATGAAAAAAAACTCCCATAACATAAGGAACATGAAGATTATTTTCTTAACTTAATAAAGTAACAATTCAACTTATTTTCTTAAGCATTTGTAATACTGAAATGATTCTTGAATACCAGTTCTTATTGCAAGGAATCAATGAGTCTCTGTGCTTGTGTGCGTCTTTGTGTTTGTCCCATCTGTCACTACTTGACAACTGGTGTTGGTTTGTTTACATCCCTATAATTCAGCGATTTGGCAGCAAAAGATACCACTAGAATAAGTACATGATTTTAAAAAAAAGTGTGCACCCCCCCCCCCCCCCCCCCAAAAAAAAATTGCTGGCCTTATGCCAAACTTTGAAACCATTATTATTAAGGCAGCAAGCTGGCAGAATTGTTAGCACACCAGACTAAACGCTTTGTGGTACTTTGTCCTTTTTCACATTCTGAGTTCAAATTCTGTTGAGGTCGACTAGAAAGCCATCCAGCCATTCCAAAAGTTTGGCTATACAACATTCATATCCACTGCAAATTGTGCCCATTGGAGGAAATCTTTTGAACTTTTTGTGTATTTTGGGGAGACCATAAAATACAGGTGTTCTTCTTTCTGACCATAAAATCCCAGATTCGGCCTTATTAATGAAATGTTTTCCTCCATTTCCATTAAAAGCACACCTCTGTGACAGCAAAAAATTGGGTGGTAAAAGAATTGAGTGGTTTGATACGGATGGTACACAGTTTGGTAATTCAAAGGAGCAAGAACTAATGTATTTAGTCTTTAGAAAATATCTAAGTTATATTGAAAAATTTTAAAGATAGTTTTACCTGTTTTTTTTAATGTTGTAATTATGTTTTTTTTAATTTGCTATAATTAGTTTCTGTAGTACTTTTTAGTTTTTATGTGAAATAAAAACAAAACCAAAAGGCTTTTGCACAGAACAACTAGCATTATCTCATAGGTACCAAAGTAAAAAGTTACCTTCTTGCATCATGCTGACTCATAAGGACTGGTTTCCATGGCATATGAATTTCCCACCTGGACGGAAATACTCATTTTGTCAGCTGAGTGGACTGGAGCAATATGAAATAAGTGTTTTGCTCAAGAACATATCATGTTGCCTGGTCCAGGAATTGAAACCAAAATCTTACAATTACAAGTCTAACACCCTAACCACTAAGCTATGTGCCTCCATCATAGTTTCCTTCTTAAGTCATGCCAACTCAAAAGAACTGGTTTCTTGGTTTCCATGGCGTATAAATTCCCCACCTGGATGGGATGCCGGTCAATCGATGGATCATTTTTTCCAGCTGAGCGAGATGAAGTGTTTTGCACAAGAACACAATGTATCGCCCAATCCAAGAATCGAAACCACGATCTTACAATCATGAGTCCAACACTTTAACCACTAAGCCACATGCCTCCATGTACCAAAAGTCCTCTTAGACTATTTCTGCTCATGTTCACTGTATCTACTCAGTTTCCATTCATCCAATCTAAAATCTATGTGAAAAAAGAAAAATAAACAACACTATTATTTCATTATTTTCTAGGTGCAGGTGTAGCTGTGTGGTTAAGAAACTTGCTTCTCAGTCATGTGGTCTCAAGTTCAGTCCCACTGCATGGTCCATTGGCAAATGTCTTCTACTATAGCTCTGGACTGATCAGAGCTTTGTGAGTGGATTTGGTTGACTGAAACTGAAAAAACCCAGTTGTGTGTGTGAGTGTGTGTGTGTGTATGTGCATGCATGCACATGCATGCACATATGTGTGTGTGTGCATGTGTGTGTGTGCATGTGTGTGTGTATGCATGTGTTTGTGCACCATTGTATAGGCATCACATGATAGCTGTAAGTGAGCATCAGCAAGTTTCATTTGATCCATGCAAGTAAGGAAGAGTGAATGTTAAAGGATGACGACAATGATGATGATGATGATGATGAATGATATGTCAACCCATTCATCTATGTCTTCTACATCCAATGTGCTGTCCACAAGATAAACACCTGATTCTGTTATTGAGCATTTCCATCATTGCTTCCAATGGAGAGCTGACAATTTTTGTAACTCCAAAGAGTATGAATGGCAAATTTGACCTTGACAACATATGAACTCCGAATGCAATGAACTGAAATAAATAATACTGCAAGACATTTTTGTCTGACACATTGAAGATTCTGCCAATCCATCACCCTTTAATGCAACAACAACAACAACAACAGTAACAACAACAAGAAGCACATCACCATCGTCATCATCATCATCATTCAGTCCTTTGTGGATATTGAAGATTAACTGATTAGTATTTTTCCTCTTATTTGCTTTCAAGATCAGTGAGGTATACATGAAGTTCTCTCAATCTACCGATATTTCTTTTAAATTAATAGACTGTAGTAGTGTGAATGCTAAATAGGACAAAGTGGATGAGGACTGCTTTATCAGGGATCTTGCCTATCTACTTGGCCCTGAGGTGATATGGAAGCAGTTACCCTTGTGTGCCCATAGCAAACATCCCAAGACTCTACTACATCATACAATAGCACTGTAAATATAAAGTGGTTTTAGTATGGTTACTGAGTTTGGTAAATAATTATTGATTTCAAATTTTGGCACAAGGCCAGCAATTTTGGGGTTGTGGTGGCTAAATCAATTACATTGACCTCAGCACACAACTAATTCTTATTTTATTGACCTTGAAAGGATGAAAAGTAAAGTCGACCACAACAGAATTTGAACTCGGAACATAAAGACTGACACAATGCCACTAACCATTTTATCCAGAGCAGTAGTGATTCTGCTAGCTCGCTGCCTTAGTTTGCTAAATACTTATTCCTTTCAAATTTTGGCACAAGGTCAGCAATTTCAGGGTAGTGGGGATAAGTTGATTACATTGACCCCAGTGTTTCACTGGTACTTATTTTATTGACCATGGCAGAATTTGAACTCAGAGCATAAAGACAGACAAAATTCCACATAGCATTTTGCCCAGAACTGTAATGATTCTTCCAGCTCACTGCATTCGTTTGCCAAATAATTATTGATGGGTAACAACATTTGGTGGGTTGTGTATTGCATTTATAAGGATCATGCTAATAATTATACTTATAAGTTTACATATTTTTTATTAATCTGGAACATTTCTCTTTCTCTTTCTCTTTTGCCCTTTTAAAGCCTAGCCAGGCTCATGGGCCCGGTTTCTATGGCATATGCGTTCCCCACCCCAGCTGGACGGGACGCCAGTCCATCGCAGCATTACTCAAGAAATAGGAAGAAAGAGCGAGAGAAAGTTGGGATGAAAAGGTACAACAGGGGTCGTCACCACCCCCTGCTGGAGCCTCGTGGAGCATTAGGTGTTTTCACTCAATAAACACACACAACGCCCGGTCTGGGAATCGAAACCGCGATCCTCCGACCACGAGTCCGCTGCCCCAACCACTGGGCCATTGCGCCTCCACAATCTGGAACATTTGCATTTAAATATTTACAACAATTGAATAAATAGAACAGCATTCAAGAGATTTCAAATAGAATAAATTCAAATTTTCATTGCATAGTATGCTAAATAGTAATAGAAAGACAATTTGTAATTACTGAAAACAAATTAAATTGAAAAAATAAGAATGTTTTATCAACAAGCTGACTGGTATAAAGTTGAGTAGCATCTCAGGCCCTTATAGGCCAAACAAAAAGAAAAAAATGAGAACACCTATCATAGTATTGAGTGACAAAGTCCTGTGTAGCACCATAGGCTGTTCTGTAAGGAAACTTAGAAGGGGAGAAACTATTTTAAGGAGCAGAGTGACATGCCTCCATGTGGATTTCTGGGTGGCTCTGCTTGGAGTTCAATTCACGGGTTTTTTTAATAATCTGATGGAGTTTTTCTTGAAAGTTTGACTCAGACTATTTGTTGGGAAGATTTCAGCTCACATGGTCACACATCAGCTGATTTAGTTGGTTGAGCCATGTTTGTGTAGGTATTAATGCTGTTTATGGTAATACAATTTCTTCATAATTGGACATGCTTTTTTATGGCAGTATGGTAGGTTGTGGTCCTGTGTTGGGAATCTGAGTGCAATGGTTCAAAATCTCAGCAGGAGCCTTGCTACAAGTTGATAGATCTGGTAGGAGTTTTGTAGTCAGACTCCTGCCTCAATATTCTCAGACATTGGTTCTTAACCTTATAAATGCACTATTTGTCTTCAAAAGTCTAAATTTGACTTTCTAGCATTTCATGTCTGTCTTAATGTAGTTTAATATATTAATATAATTAAACTAATTTAAACAATATTTAAAATTTATCATAATTAAAAGTATAACTAACTTTCGTCCACTAGAGATCATCTACAAAATGTAATCAATAAATATTATTGATTGTCCATTTTTTGCTTTCCAATATCATATATCATGTGTAAGTGACTATAATCCACATCAAATTGTGAAATAACAAAAAGCAGGAAAGCTGCCAAGCTTTATCGTTACATTTGTTACAGTTTATATTAACTTCATGACTATTTAGTAATGAACTTGTCCTTTCTGCTCTCTGAATGGCAAATAATTATTAACCACTCAAAGCATTGACCTGAAAGGGAATATTTATTGATTGATTGAAACACGAGAGCCTGTAAACCTATTACTTAACCGATGATTTTAGATTTAGTGTTAGCATTAAACAATGTAGCTACTACCATACATCACTACCACTTAATATCACTATTTAAGCAGTAACCAAAAGTCAGAAGCAACTAATTGGTAGAATTTTTCACAATTTTGAATAATACACCACTAATAATAGTTGACTTAGTCTCTCAGATAATAATTTTACATTTGGTTTAGTGCTGATTATGTGTGTATGTGAGTGTTCACATTGTGTGTGTGTGTGTGTGTGTGTGTGTGTGTGCGTGCATGTGCATGTGCATGGTTTGGTCTTGGTCTGACTGAACAACAAATTGTTTTTAATCTTTGCATTGAGTACTTAATGTAGGTCTTCTGCTATACCTTTGACAAAGAAATTCTTAAAAGCCGTTCGGTTCTACATCAACGTAATTGTAATCAATAACTAATCGACAATTTGGATTCCATACCGCAACCATTAAATTTCATGCAGCATTTGGCTTTGAACTATTCTAAAATATCTGACCACATTCACTCCAAAAGGTGGCTTTTTATAGTGTGTTGCACTCAGAAAAATGTTTTGGTGTTTCCTTCTCAAAATAAAATTATGCTTAATATTCATGATGACTTCTTGGATTAATATTTTCACTAAGGTCATTTTTCTTCCATAGCAAAACCATTTTTTGAAATAGAATATATCTGTCTATCTATATCATCATCATCATCATCATCATCGTTTAATGTCCGCTTTCCATGCTAGCATGGGTTGGACGATTTGACTGAGGACTGGTGAAACCAGATGGCTACACCAGGCTCCAATCTGATTTGGCAGTTTCTACAGTTGGATGCCCTTCCTAACGCCAACCACTCAGAGAGTGTAGTGGGTGCTTTTACGTGTCACCCGCACGAAGGCCACTCAGGCGGTACTGGCAACGGCCACGCTCAAATTGGTGCATTTCATGTGTCACCCGCACAAGAGCCAGTCCAGGGGCACTGGCAACGATCTCGCTCGAAAAATTTCATGTGTCACCTGCACAAGAGCCAGCCCAGGGGCACTGGCAACGATCTCGCTTGAAAATCCTATGACGGCCCCGCACAAGAGCCAGTCCAGGGGCACTGGCAACGATCTCGCTTGAAAATCCTACGACGGTCCCGCACAAGAGCCAGTCCAGGGGCACTGGCAACGATTTCGCTTGAAAATCCCACGAAGGCTAGCCAGGCGGCACTGGCAACGGTCACGCTCAAAATGGTGCATTTTATGTGTCACCCGCACAAGAGCCAGTCCAGGGGCACTGGCAACGATCTCGCTCGAAAAATTTCATGTGTCACCTGCACAAGAGCCAGCCCAGGGGCACTGGCAACGATCTCGCTCGAAAATCCTACGACGGCCCTGCACAAGAGCCAGTCCAGGGGCACTGGCAACGATCTCGCTCGTACTCAATTATGAGTCCACTGCATTTTGTAGCTGAAACAGCTGTAAGCTAATGAAGTTCATAATTGTTTATTTCTAAGTCAGCTTATTTTCTTTATATATATATATATATATATATATATATGAGAGAAGTGCTGTTTGGATGGTGGGGGCTGGGGGAACCTAACACATTTGAAGTAAAGTATTCAATTATATGTGTGTCTGTGTGTATAGTTACATATATGTATTATATATGTTATATATATATTGGGTTGTCTGAAAAGTTTGTGCCGATTTTTAAAGGAAAGAAAAAGGTCATTAAATACTTGCCATTACATTCTTAATCAACCGAATATGAACCATTTTGTTGCACAATGCATCTCCATCTTTCCTTTAACTTGAAAATACCCTCTTCCCAAAATTGAGGTGGTTTCATGGCAAATAAGTCAAAAGGTAAGCTACTATAAATCGGCACAAACTTTCCGGACAATCCAATATATATATATATAAATATATATATATATATATATAATATATATATATATATATCGTTACCAGCGTTACCCTACTGGAACGTGAAAAAATATTTGAGCGAGGTCATTGCGAGTGCCGCTGGACTGGCTCCTGTGCAGGTGGCACGTAAAAAACACCATTTGAGCATGGCCATTGCCAGTACTGCCTGACTGGCCCTCGTGCCGGTGGCATGTAAAAAGCACCCACTACACTCTCAGAGTGGTTGGCATTAGGAAGGGCATCCAGCTGTAGAAACTCTGCCAGATCAGATTGGAGCCTGGTGCAGCCATCTGGTTCACCAGTCCTCAGTCAAATCGTCCAACCCGTACGAGCATGGAAAGTGGACGTTAAATGATGATGATGATGATGATGATGATGATATTTCATTTTTGGATTTGGTTTGCAAGATTCTTTATGTGAGTTCGTGTGTTGAATTATATTCTATAGTGTCTGGGGAGAGTCATTCTCTTTTGGTGCCTTATAATTTAACACACTCACCGGTAAAATTTCCACTTCTTTCTTTTTTTTTCTTTTTTTAAAATTTTCTAAAGTTTTCGTTGCATCTTACAACCTTTTCAATAGTTCATGGACCTTTTCCCTAAAACTATATATATATATATGTATATATATATATATATATATATATATATATATATATATATATATATATATATATATATATATATATATATATATATACTATTCAGCTTAATATTTGAATATTTTATAAATATGAACAAATTTCAATGTGAAACAATTAAAAAATACTTTTTGTCTTACCTTTCATGGTATTTGAAACTGTGTACTAACATTTCAAGACATGATTTTTAAATGAGGAATTTTAATAACTACACTACTCCAATTACATTATCATCTCAGAAAGTTGAGTGAGAAAGTGTGTGTGTGTGTGTGTGTGAGAGAGAGAGAGAGAGAGAGAAAAGATGGGGAAAGCAAAGGAACTAATGTGAAACAAAGATGTGGGGAGAGCTTACCACTCCATTACAATTATCATTACTTCACCATCTTCTTTCTTGAATCTTCCTTGTTTTTCTTCAGGGGATTTTTTTCTTTATGCATTAACCCAGAATAAGTTTTGAATTAGTGTGTACATTTGCAAGATGTTTGTTGAGAAATGATGACATTGCTTCAAGAGACACAACACTGATACTTACATATGTGTGTACCTATAAGTCTTATAGTCACAAACAGAATTAGGTTATCAATAGAGATATTTATTCCAGGGTGACAGTTTATCTGTAATGTTGTTTGTGCTGGCAGTGAACCCTTTGTCAGCCTTGTTGATGAAATGCCAAGGCTAGATGTTGGGATATGCAAATAAGAATAAAACTAATATCACCCACACAGTTTTTGTTGATGACCCAATGTTATATCTTGGTAACATGAACAAAGTCAAGAGACCATTTAGATTTTGTCACAACATTCTCACAGAGACATAGGAATGGGGGTTTGGGTAAGATAAATGCTCAGCTGTATGGTAAGAAACTTGCTTCTAATCACATGATTCTGGGTTCAGTCCCATTACATGACACCTTGGGTAAGTGTCTTCTACAACAGCCTTGAGTCGGCCAGAGCCTTGTAAATGGATTTGGTAGAAAGAAACTGAAAGAAACCCATTGTATACATATCTATGTATTTGTGTCTTTGTGTTTGTATTGTCCCTCACCACTGCTTGACAATTGGTGTTGGTGTTTTTACTTCCCCATAACTTAATGGTTTGGCAAAAAGGAACTGATAGAATAAGTATCAGGCTTAAAAAGAAATAAGTACAAGGGTCAAATCATCCAGCTAAAAGTTCTTCAAAGCAGTGCCCGAACTTGGCCACAGTCTAATGACAGAAGCAGATGAAAGATAAATGATAGTCAAGAGAAGAAAAATAGTCAACTGGACAGAGAACATACAAATCAATGAGATGTCTATCTTCCCTATCTCTAGTGAAGAATGATGGGAATACTATAAGTATTTTGGAATTGATGAAAATGTTACATATTGGTGCTCTGAGTAAAACCAAAGTGACAATAGAACACTCCAGCAGACTTCAGAAAACATGGAACTTAGAATCTCACAATGTCATATGTATGTGTGTGTATGAGTGTGTGTGTGTGTGTGTGTGTGTATGAGTGTGTGTGTGTGTATGAGTGTGTGTGTGTGTGTGTATGAGTGTGTGTGTGTGTATGACCCACTCCTATTCCCTCCATTTTCCTTCCTCCAAACTAATATTTCCTATTGACCACACAAACTAATATTTCCTATTGACCACACTTCCACTTGTATTCACCATTCACCTCTGTTCCCATCCCTATCCATCTGCCACTCGCCTTTCACGCTCTCACAGACTTACATACACATTCACCCTGTCAAACCCTCTGGACCATGCTCTTATGATCACCTTCCTGTAACTTGAGGGTATGTCCTGACACCTTTTCACCATCTCTTCTTCCCCATCTGGGGTAGCCATGTTTCTCCTGTACTGCAAGACACCTGCTTCTGTCCTTCTGTCATACTTTAACCTCTCTATATCTAGAATAAATCAGCATCCATCAATGCTACAACCCTCAGCTGAGGGGGTTTTGTTTTGCAAGTTAATTGGTGACCTCACTAGTGCTGGTACTATGTAAACAGGACCTAGTACATTCTGTAAAGTAGTTGGCATTAGGAAGGGCATCCAACTGTGAAAACCATGTCAAAACAGACATTGGAGCTTGGTGCTACCCTCTAGATCATTGATTCCTGCCACACCAGCCAACCCATGGCAGCATGAAAATTAGACTTTAAATGATAATGATATGATGATGATGATGATGATGATGATATATACATACATATACTGGGGGCTCAACTTTACATCTCTTCTGAGTTTATAAATAAAGCATTTGTCTCTCTCTCTCTCTCTCTCTCTCTCTCTCATTGGTTGTGTGCAGACCTGGGCTCAAGGGAAAGGCTTGTGTGTGAGTGTGCCCTATAATATTATTGTGTTGTTATTAAACTTTCTTAGTTTGATCCCAATAGGTTTTTCTCTTATTACATCACAGCCCATGTTTTTCTCCTCTCTGATAACCTTATTGCCATTTTGATACCTTTGTTGCTGCCAGCAGGAAATCTTGTCTGGTAGTATGTCTCTGTCTCACTGCTACTCCTTGAAAGAGTATCTTATTTACAGTATATATATATATATATACACACACACATGCGTAGGTACACGTGTGTGTGTGTTGCATATTAAAATTAATACTACTAGTACATATCATTGTATTAATCTTTAATGTAGCGATTCACAAAATAAGTTGATTGACCAAATATGTCACTCAGTGGGAAAGAAAGCAAGTTGTAAAAAAAAAATTCCAATTTCTAAAGAAAATTCCAGAATGATATTAAAAATGTATTTTATAAGGCTGAGCAGAAGGTTATGCATATGACTTTGTATACATGCTTTTAGAAGAAATATATGGACCTTTGAGTTAGGATGAATCGAGGGATATTCATTCATAAAAGCTCTGCATCCAGTTATTGATATTAAATTTAATAAATGTAAACATACTTTACAGATATTGATTGGAACTGAAGCAAATATATGTTAAAATAGATTACGGAGAAGAAAATTTGAACTGTGATATATATGTTAGGTGTGTAAAATTTTATTTATTAACACAGATTGACAAGAAACTGATAAATTTTTTAATAAAATACTTTTCAATATGACAGACTTGGGTGCCACAACTTTCGTGAGATAGAGTGCATAACGAGTGCCAGACTAGATTAGATCCTTTTGCTCCATATGATGTAAAGATAATCAATGCACTCCATCATTAATGGTTCTGATGTAGTCTATTTACCACTGCCACCACCACCACTGCCACCAGTAGCAACAACAACAACTAGAAGTTGTTTTCTAATATCTGATACTAATTAGTTTTGGGACACACTGTCTAGATCTAGTAAAGGACTTGGCTAACTAGTTGGAGGCAGTCTCCGAACATGGCTCAGCTAGTTCAGATGATGTTTACATATATTGTTTGTTGGTGACTGCTGGGACTGTTGGTATTTTCTTTGCATCTTTTAGTTACATTATTGTGAAATATTCCATTCACCACTTTTCTCTTGGTTTATCTTTCACTGTTCAGTTGTGCAGAGAGTAGATTGAAATTTAAAATCAAAAAGTATTTTGGTTTTCAAGATGAATTAATTATGGCAGTATATTTTTCTTATTGGTTGAACACTGAACCAATATTTCATATCTAAAATAATTGATTGCCATATTAAAGTCATAAATTTACTCTCAAGAAATATGCTGAATTTTAAAGTTATTTTTCTCATAATCCAATAGGCCTATGATCAGATCTGTTCAAGCTATGACCATTCCACCTTTTTTCAGTATATCTAGAATTATGTAATCCATGTATCTTAATTTTTTTTAACACAGTAGGCTGTGATTTGTGGGGAATTTAGCTGTAATTTCTTGCAGATCAGGTAATCATGTATAGGCTTCCTTATTAGTTTGATTCTGGCCATTGAATACAATAGTAGACTAAGTCAATATATTAGAAATAAAGACCAATTAGAAAAATGCTTATAAAGTAATAAATGTAACACTCCTATTAATTTACTGTTCAATAGAGAAACCTATTACAAGTTTTTATTTATTAAAGCCATTGAATGACATTTCTCATGGCACCAGCAGACAAAGTGGAAAAGGTGTTGCCCCAAAGGATAGCGAGGGAGATGTGCTGAAACATCCCCTCTGACTCATGGGGCTCACACTTGCAGACATCAATCTCTGCCCCAATAGTGGTGTGCAATGATATGAGACATACTTAAGAGACAACAATTTCCATCTTTGGTAATTCCACTTATTCTTTATGTATAAGATTTCAATCCTAGATCAATGCACTCCACCTAGTAACCTATTTGTTTCTAATCTGTTCTATATTTTGATAATACATCACCCATCTAATTACTACCTACAATTAGGAAAGGACAGTAGTCAAGTTGGTAGGATAGTGAATTCATGGCTCTCATAAAAGCTGTTCTGAAATCTGTTTGATTAAGGCTTTATTGAATCTGGTTTTAGATGTTATCACTTAATGTTGAAGATTATGTTTATGACCAAGTTTTGAAAATTAGCAGTGTAGATGAAAAGAGCAGAGGAAACAGAGTCAAGAGTTTATAATGATAGTTGAGAAAATGTGAAGAATTCTTCTTTAAGTTTTAGTTACAAATGGATTTCACTTCATAAGGAAAAATTACTGTTTAATACGTGTATTATAAGTTCAATCAGGAAGACTAAATGCTGGTAATGAAAAGACATGTGATCTTTCCTGATAATATGGGTTATGAATAAAAGTGGACAAAAATAGTGAGAATTGGGTGGTTGTAGTTCTAAATTATTACTTCAAGAATGCTTGTGTGCAATATTTTCTCTCTTGTTATAGACATCTCAAATGTGCTGAATAAGACTAGATATATGATTGCCAGTATTAAAAAAAATTGTTTGACAAAAGATTTGAATTTCTAAACAGCAATTTCAATGACTTGTGTAGCATCTAACTTGTTGGCCCAATCATTTGAAATATCAATTGAAGGCATTAAAGAGCAGGAAGTGAATTCCAGAGAAAAGCAATTCCCAGAAGAGAGAAAAATAGACCTTAATATGGTGGATTGAAAATTTGTCAGGAATATTGGATCAATAAGGTCTTGTTTAATTTTCCTTTTTCACCATCATTGTTACCATTGTTGATCAGAAATTAAAAATATCGTAGGTTTTAATTTCTGTTACTTATTATTGGCATGCATATGGCAAGGCAGTTTTGTGACATGACCTGTTTCATTGACTAGCTCAGCTTAATGTAAACCTGATCTGAGAGGAGAAGGCAGTTAAGTGGGAGGGGCAAGAACAAATAATGTAGCTTAATAGCTACTGGCATGCTGTCTGCTTCAATAACCTGCTGCATTGATTGTTTCTGTTGACCACTATACTTTCTGATCTGTTTTATCATCTCCTCCTCTCCCACTTCAGCTACTTTCCAGTTATTCTTTGTTTTTCAACCCACCAGGAAGTACAGTTAATTAAACATATATCTAATGTATATGCATATTTTTCTACAGTGATATATATATATATATATATATATATATATATATATATATATATATATATATATATATATATATTTCCTCTTTTTTCCTGGCAAAAAACTGATCAGAGCAACAAATTTTGGTTTCAGCACACTGTTGTGTATGTAGCAAATCATTAAATATTAAAGAAATGGAAACAAGTTCAATCCCAAGTTACATCTTAAATACTCCTTCGTCTTGCTACTTTTTCAGACAAGATATTTTGACATTTTAAAGCCAGTGTTAGTTCCAAGCCTCTAAATACTATAAATACTATAAATAGCAGAATTTTTTTAAGATCATCAAAGAATATTGAATATGAAAATATGTATATATAAATTATATTCTAGTAAAATTTAAGTAAATATTTACTTTCCTTGCAACAACAGCTTACACTCACATGTATTATGGTGTTAGTTGAGAGGGAACTGTGCATATGATCTTTGTAAGTTGTGTGAAATATGTGAGATTGATATGCTTGATATTCAGTTTGAATGTCTGCCAGTCAATAAATATTTGAAAGGTATTACAAAGGGTTGACATTATAGGAAGGAATAATTGGGTGTAGAGGTTAGACACATAATGTGTTAGAAGAGACAGATATGTCAGGTGAGCTTCAGTGAAGATGATATACAACGAGATAGCTCTGAAGAGTGGAGGTCATTTAAGGGGTTATAAGAGATGTAGAGTAAGGACAGCAAATTTTTGTAAGCCAGAGATTAACGTATGTTAAGTAGTGACTCCTTGCCGATCATTGAGATGGTTTTCATTACAATGCAGTCTAAAGATGTTTTTGCATGGCAGTAACAGTACTGTGCCAGATGTTGAGTCAGTATTCTATCATTGGTCTCATTTGAACTAAGTAGGAAATCAGCAATTGTTTGGGACTGAAGTATTTTTGAGCTCAGAAGAGAAATTGTAGTCTTTGGGAAGCAATTCTTAAATATATTATGAATGCGAGATTGTTAAGAGAAGTCATATCAAGTTAAAAGTTAATTTGAAGGCAGAAACAAAATAAATAGTTTGCATTGCTGAAAGCTTGTTCTTTAGCATTCCTAGAATTACATCTGTTAAAACCTTTGGTTAATTACCTTTAACTTTCATAGGAGAAAGTGGAGGTATATGGCTTAGTGGTTAGGATGTTGGAGTCATGATCATAAGATTGTGATTTCAGTTCCTGGACTAGACAATACTTTGTGTTCTTGAGCAAAACACTTCATTTGATGTTGTTTCAGTTTACTCAGCTGACAAAAACGCGTATTTCCAGTGATGGACTGGCATTCTGTCTAGGCGGGGAAAATGTTATTTGCCATGGAAAGTGAGAAACTGGCTTTATAAGTCTATATGACTTGGTAAGGATCTTTATCCTTTATCACTGGAGAAAAATTTCTGTTGGTTTTCTAATGCAACATGAGGGCATTGTAAAAGCATGGTAACCGAGATGTAAAATATCTCAATCAAGGAAAATATATTTAACATAAAAAAAAAACAAACAAAGAAAATAAGCTAAACATCAAAAGTTTAGATGAATGATCAAAGTATTTCTTCAAAAACGTCAACTGTTACCAGCAGTTGACATGATATTAATAAAATTTATATTATTTTGATTTTTTATTTAGAAACATGATCCATTTTAAAATTCTTTACATTATAAAATACATCATCTTATAAAATTTTAAAAGAAAATATGGTTGTGTGGTTGAGACTCTTGCTTGGCAGCTACGTGGTTTCCAGTTCAGTCTCACTGTGCAATACTTCAGACAGATGTTTTCTATTTTAGCTATGGGCCAACCAATCCCATTGGGAGCACTTTGGTAGAGGGGAAACAGTGAAATGATGCACTATTGGCTTAAATAAAAGGACACATTAGACGATATAGTTTTAGATATGCTATACCTGAAAACAAAGATAAGACTGTTACAGTTGTAACACCTCTGATCAAAGGCTTGTTAAATGGGTTGACCTCAAGCTAAACAATAACTGAATGGTATTTCCCAGTTGTTCTGTTCAAAGAAATAATTTCTATTTGAAAGTTTGGCCAATGAATAATAACTTCAATATCATACTTCTATCAGTAATATATACATCCGCATCACCCACCAAGATTATTGTTGTCTTACCTTGGTCATTCTTGATTGAACAAAAATATAATTAGCGGCATTCCATCTGTGACCATCCCTTCTTTTTCTAAATCCAATACTGCATTGTCCAGCCTCCTTTATCAAGATGGTGATTTGAGGAAAGTTGGCTCTTATTTCTAGCCTGTTGAGCTACTACATAGCAGCCTCCCTGTCCTTGTTAGCCTATCATTCAGCAAGATTTGTTGCACTTGGAGCGAGTTACTGATATCTTAAACAGAACGAAAGTATTTTATTAAAAGAGAATTTTACAGAGAAAATAATGAAAATTAGCATCTCATTTGGTTTGCAGCAATATATCAATAGCTTTTGTGTTATCAACAAACATGTGAAAAAAAAATTTTCAATTCACTCCTGCAGCTGATAAACTAAAACAATAAACTAAAACTAGATAAACTAAAACAATAAGCACTGAGTGTGTATCAATATTTCCAGGCCAGGTTTTTGAAAAGTCAAAGTATTCAAGCTTTTCATTCTATTCCAAACAAGTTGGGGTGAGGTGGTGGTGGTGGTTTTGGTGGGGGTTATTTATACTGAAACACTCAGAGATTAATAACTAAGGATATCCAAAAGATTAGTCATCAATGATAAGTCCTGGCATCATCATAGTCATCGTTGTCATCATCATCATCAGCAGCAGCAGCAACAACAGCAATAACTGCAGCAGCAATAGCAGCAGCACCAATAAAAAAATAACCACAAGCAACCACAAAATTACTCCTCGCCATGTCAATGGCACCACAACTAATAATGCTATCATCAGCAACATCATTGTCATCGTCGTCATCGTCATTATCAACCCCATCAATCATTAACTGTAGCTAGTGTTGTACTAGGATCACCACTATAACATCTCCAGTAAATATCTCAAGCAAAACAACCAATAATATAAATGATATCACCACCACCACCACCACCACCACCACCATCGCCAATCTGAAGTACACCAACAGCTATGTACACTTTATTCTATTACTCATTCTATTACAGACTATGAAAATGCCCCCTACCTGACAAAACAATGTCCACTTTCAACAAACACACAATGTAAAAGTGTTTCTGTGTGTTTAATTTGTTGCTTCTCTGTTTGTGCACCTTGGGTAAGAAAACAAAGAGAATCAATAGAATTTCATGACTAGTTAGAGACAATTATTTTCAAAAATTTCCCTGAAATTGAGTTTGTTATTTATTTTTTGTTTCTTTTGTAAACTAGTTGAGTAAATTTTAGAAGACTAAATACCAGTTTTGTGGAAATATAACCAATAAAATAACATAATAATGATAATAATCCCATAACTAACTCCTTTGTCAACATCAGTATGTGCTTTATTTCAGATTGCTAGTCAGTCGGAGAGGCAAGAGACAGAGTTAGTTTCCTGGTAGACATCCACAACTTATTTCACTGGAACAAATTATTAAAACTTATTTCATCATTTTAAATCTTTGCCCATTTAATTATTTAAAAAGAACCAAGTAAAAATCAATTCTTTTGAACAGGATGTTCTCCTGCTTCAGCATTTTACAGTTTTTAGCTACAACGGAGTTAAACTGTAAAAAATATAATGTTATTCCACCAATTACCATTATGGCGCATTATATTTAAAGCCCAACAGTCACCAACAGACACAGTAATTCTACTGTATCTGTTGATATGAAACTATAACAGTGATTGGTTCACAACTTCCACCCATTCATACTAACAATATTGCCTCCTTTTAAGTGATGTTAAAAAGTAGTTATTACTGTTAGGATATTGATTTTCTTAAATGATATCAGATGACAGCTTCGCTTCTAATCTTAATACTGGTGATCGAAAAAGATTTCTTTAAAAAGGAATAGTTTAATTCCCAAATTAATTTAAAATAACCCAGTTTATAATATTTTCAATCTCAAAGCATTCAAAAGTTATTAAGTTGTGTTTGAGAGAAATTTACAAAGAGATATCTTGATGGCATTTTACAAATTTCTATGATAAATGTTGTATGAAATTTACTCTTTGTAATTTTATGCATAATTTTGCTGAGGACTATGATGCAATTCTATGAATATATCTTCTAATGTTCATTTATATTAATCATGTATTTTGCCGTTAATTTGACCTAGTTGAACCAGTTAGAAAAAAACCCAAACGAAATAAAATGATACTATTTTGCCTTATGTTTTTTTTTTTTTTTTTGTCACATGTAAAATGATAGGATTTAAAATTTCCTTTTGAAATCAGGTTTAAAGGTTTTCTGTCAACAATTCTAGTCATTCTTAGCTAAATGTAGTGATAAATGTGTGAAATTGCTCAAATAACTGTTGAAACAAGAAGTTAAATTTGGAAAAAATTAACTGATGTATAAGGCTGAATATATGCCACTTAGTTGACTTCTACTCGTGTTATCTATGGAATTCAACATATGCTTAAGGAAGAGTTAAAAATCAGACTTTGAGACTATATCGTATATCATTATGTGCCTAAAACAACTGTAGACTATAAAAAAGACTTTTGTAATAACGACTTAGAATAGTAAAAAACTTGCTTTCTCAAAAATAGTTATAATGCAAAATGTTTTTCCTTTCAATTTTTTGAAAATTATTATACCAAGTAATCTTTACTTTGACATTTTATTTCCTCTTAGGCTTGAGTGGTTTTTTACCAATACATCCAAGATCTATGATATCAGCTGCATCCCGACGGAAAAAGGAGCAAGAAGAAGCAGAAAAGAATGCCACCAAAGACTCTGCAGAATCTGAACCTTCCTCATGATTTCCACAATCATTTTTTATCTTTTTTTGTGCAAGAATTTTCATGAAATAAAGTAAAAAAAAAATTGTTAGACATATATTGTTTTCTTTTATTCTTTTACTTGCTTTAGTCATTTAACTGTGACTATGCTGGAGCACCACCTTGAAGGGTTTTAGCTGAACAAATTGAACCCAGGACTTAAGTTTCTGAGCTTAGTACTTATTCTATCAGTTTCTTTTGCTGAACTGCTAAGTTACAGGAATGTAAACATACCAACACCAATTGCCGAGCTGTCAAGCGCTGATGGTGGGGACAAACACAGACACAAAGGTATACACACACAAATATATATATATATCATCATCATCATCATCATCGTTTAACGTCCGCCTTCCATGCTAGCATAGGTTGGACGATTTGACTGAGGACTGGCGAACTGGATGGCTGCACCAGGCTCCAATCTGATTTGGCAGAGTTTCTACAGCTAGATGCCCTTCCTAATGCCAACCACTCTGAGAGTGTAGTGGGTGCTTTTACGTGCCACCGGCACGAGGGCCAGTCAGGTGGTACTGGCAATGGCCACGCTCAAAATGGTGTATTTTACGTACCACACTGAACCTGGAGCCATATGGTTGGGAAGCAAGCTTCTTATCACACAACCACACCTGTGCCTGTTGTTATTCATAAATTATAAAAAGCCAATTTTCACTTATAAGACCTATGATTATTATTTTATCAATCTAAATGTAATAAGATTTTTTTCTCTAGTTTGTCTGACAAAAGTCAGTGTACAGTGTGTCTGACTAAAGGTTTTATATTTTTTTTATTTGACTTGCTGACTTGGAAAAAAGAGGGTACACTCTCATTACATAGGTTAGTTGTAGTTAGGACATACATTGACAATTGGCAAGTCTCTTAACCCCTTAGGGATTGTTAGGGCACTGCAGCCATGCAGTGTCTAGGGCAAGAAAGCCTGGTGGAGCCCACCCCTCTCCAGGCTAAACTCATTTTTGCCAGCTGAGTAGAATGGAGCAATATGAAATGAAGTGTACAGCAAGTACACAACAGATTGCCTGGTCCAGGGATCGAAACCACAATCTTATGGTTGTGAATCCAACACCTTAACCACTAAGCTATGTACCTCCACAGTTAGGACATAGAAAAACAGTTACACAAACAAAAAAAACTTACCACCCTATTATCATAGAAAGTAAATATAAAAGATAAAACAAAAATAAATCAAATACTAATTGAGATGTGGGCATGGCTGTATCGTTAAAAAGCCTCCTTTGCAACCATGTGGTTTTGGGTTCAGTTTCACTGCATGACACCTTGGACAAGTGTCTTTGACAATAACTTTTGACTAATCAATGCCTTGAAAATGAATTTGACAGAAACTGTGTGAAAATCTGTTATGTGTGTGTGTGTGTGTGTGTGTGTTTGTATTTGTCCTTCCACCACTGCTTGACAACCATTGTTGGCTTGTTTACATCTCCGTAACTTGAAAGTTCAGCAAAAGTCATCAGACTTTTAAAAACATAAGTACTGGAGTTGTTTTGTTCAATGATAAAAGATAATAAATAAAATAGATGAAATGATAAATTATCGGCAAATAAAGTGAGTTCACAGCTGTAACCTACACCAGTGTCGCATAACCAGCCCACTCAAGAGTACCTTGGATCGTAGGGTGTCATGCCATGCTTGAGAAGACCTATTGAGTCAAGTACATCAACATAAATATCAAAATCAAATCAAATAGAAATTGTAGTTGTGACCCCCCGTGCCGGTAGCATGTAAAAAGCACCATTCGAATGTGGTCGATGCCTGTGCTGTTTTGACTGGCTTCCTTGCTGGTGGCACGTAAAAAGCACTATCCGATTGTGGTTGATGCCAGCTCCTCCGGCCCCTTTGTCGGTGGCACGTAAAAAGCACCCACTACACTCTCGGAGTGGTTGGTGTTAGGAAGGGCAGCCAGCTGTAGAAACACTGCCAGATCAGATTGATGCCAGGTGCAGCCTCCTGGCTTCTCAGTCCCCTGTCAAACTGCCCAAACCATGCCAGCATGGAAAACGGACATTAAATGATGATGATGAAATATGTAAATAAAGCAGATGAAACAGTGATAAATCAACATGGTAGGGTTCATATTCAGAATGATATCCCTCAAAGCCGCTCTTCAATTCTATACTCTGGTTCTTGTTAGTAAAACAACTACACTGCCATTGTTCCAATTTAAAAATCTAGAATTCTGGGTTTTGTACTACCTTATTTATTTCTTGATAATAGATCTCTGGACTAGCATATGACTAACATGTGGCACAAAGCCAGAGGAGGGGGTAAATTGATTACATCAATCCCAACGATCAACTGTTACTTATTTTATTGACTCTGTAAGCATGAAAGTCAGTCTCAGTGGAATTTGAACTCAGAATGTAAAGATGGACAAAATGTTGCTAAGCATTCTGCCCAGCATGCTAACAATACTGTCATGTTGCTGCCTTGCATGTGACCTTAATATTAAAGGTGATAATAATTTAGGAGTAAATTACTTGATGTGTAGGAGGTTGAGTGAGTAATAAAATCTCCTCAAACTTCATCCCCTTTAAATATATATATATATATATATATTATTTAAAAGAGTTCAGACTCTGTCAGACAGAGTTGGAACTCTTTTAAATAATATATTCTTCTATACACTATCATACAAACCCCTTTTTTATTTTTTTATTTATATATATATATATATATATATATATATATATAGTTAAAAAAAACAACAACAAAAAACAACAATGTGAGGATGTGATACAGATTGTGTTACTAGATGCTCGGGAAAGGAAGGAAAGAGAATTTATATATATATATATATATATATATATATATACATATTAAGACGATATAGTCAATAGAATTCTCCTTGCAACAAATTCAGGACAAAATTTTTTCAAAGAAAATGAAAATTGTTTCCAAAGTAGAGAAAGAAATTTAGAATATTCTCATTCTTAAATTTCTATGAGAATGTGAATTTGAATATTGAAGAATTAGAGATTTAAAAAATTTCTAACATTCATTATTATTATTATTATTGTTATTTATTTATTCTTTTTGAGAAAATATTTATCAAAATATTGATTACATCCTGTCATATATTCTACCTGTTTTAGACCTTACTGTATACATTTATGTTTCATCTAAATTATAAAACACTGTTTACCATTTGATTGTAAATTATTTCTTCTAATGTCTTTTTTATATATACACACACACACATATATATATATATATATATATATATATATATATATATATATATATATATATATATATATATCTGAATCTCATTTTTCTTGATATTTATTACATCTGACATATATTAAAACCTTACTGATGTACATGCATGCAGCACATTCATTCTTGTGCACAAACACTTTACAATCTTGAGTTTTAAATTTATGTCAAGCTGTTTCTCAAAAGTGTCAAGACAAACTTTCAGCAAGTGTCAAACTATCTGTAGGAACTGACAACATTAATAAAAGCAACTTCTTTTCTGAAATCTAACAGGAAATGTATTCATTGCAGGACTATTTTCCACGCTTCAAATGACAGCGATGGATTCAGGTATTCTTAATGACTATTTTTAGTTGAATTACCTGTCAACAAATGAAAAGTCTTCCATCTAAATTCAAGGGTATTTGAATTGTCTCAAAGTATTGATTATGAAGTGCTTGTCATCTTAAATATGTCTGATGTGTGTGTCTTTCTTCACAATACAATAATTGTTCTTTATTTACTTCTTTTTATATCCTAGTTTTTGGTAATCTCAACAAAATTTAAGTTAAATATTTGAAAAGTACTTTTATCTTTCATTTTTTTTTTTCAGTTAGTAATGTTAAAAGGATTTATTTTACTTGTTTTATATCTCTTCACTTCTGCTTTTACTGATAACTGTATGCCATGATGATAATTCTTTGGAAAAAGTTTTCCTTTTTAAAAGTAATGATGTTATATCTAGTCAATTTAATGTCATCACATCCAGTTAATTTGGCAATACTTATTTTCACATTAGTTTTCCCAGTCACCATATCTGTCACTATTTTATTTTTTGTTCTGTGCAAGTGTCATAATTTTACCTTGAAATATACTCAACAGTCCTCTCTGTCTAAAAATAACAAATCAAAAAAATCTTATGTGTTCAGTGCTACTTTATTCTTTCTCAAAAAGACAAAATACTTTTTATTTCTTTTTATAAAGGAATCCATTTGCAGATCATCACACAGAGATCTGATCAATGCAGAAAAGATTATTGTTTGAAATAATATTTGTGTAATTACTAAATGAATGAATTAGTAATGATACTCCATAATGAGCAAACCTTCAGACTTCTTATGAAAATATTCAAGTACAGAAAGGAAAAGCTGTTTATGTATGGGCATATAAAGCAGTTTAAACTATTAGAGATAGTTAAGAACACGAATAAGATTTTCACCAGTAATGCCTGAAGTGAAATTATTTATCTATATCAGTGGTTCTCAACTGGGGTTTATATGATCCCTGTTGGTCCATATAAGATTTTAAAGGGGTCCATGTGAACAAAATAGTAAATAGGGGACCCACAGTAGTATATTAAGGGCCGGGAAAAAATTTTGCTTTAGATGTATTTATTGCTAGAAACAGCAAGATTTCTTTCTCTAACATTTTACATTGTCCAACCTACACAAGTCAATTAAGAAAAACAAAAAAGGAGCATTTGTAAAACTAGTTTTTAAACATTGAATGGTTCTGGAGGTCACCTGAATAGAATAGTAATCAAAGGGGTCCATAGATGAAATATGGTTGAGAACTACTGATCTGAATTCTGTAAGCTTATTACAAGACTGTTTTCAATAAGCATTTATGATTCATGTTTCAATTTCCAACATTGTATATTTGAACACTAGCAAAGATTATCTTCAAAACAGAAAACTATAGTATGAAGGGCATTGTTTTAGTTACAGGAAAGGTTATGCAGGCGTGGCTGTGTGGTAAGAAACTTGCTTCCCAACCACATGACTTTGGGTTCAGTCCCACTGTGTGTGTGTGTGGCATCTTGAGCAAGTACCTTCTACTCTAGCCTCAGGCCAACCAATGCCTTGTGAATGGATTTGGTAGATGGAAACTGATAGAAGCCTGTCATATATATGTCTATGTATATATATATGTGTGTGTGTGTGTGTGTTTGTGTGTGTGTTTGTTCCCCCTACTATTACTTGACAACTAGTACTGGTGTGTTTACGTTTCTGTAACTTAGTAGTTTTGGCAAAAGAAACTGATAAAATAAGTAACAGACTTTAAAATATAAGTCCTGGGGTCAGTACATTTGACTAAAAATTCTTAAGGATGGTGCCCCAGCATGGCAGCAGTCTAATGACTGAAACAAGTAATACCTAGCCCAAATATTCTACCTTGTTTTATGTTGAAACTGTCCAGGTCTAGCTTCCCATACCTACCTTACAATGTTATTTTAAAAACAAACAATCACATCTTCAAAATCTAGAATCTACAAGATAATGCATGATTAATTGAAAACAATATGAATGAAGAAACATTACATATGAGAGAAAAATTTAAATGCTATATGGTTAAAGTAATTTTGCTTCATTTGAAGGGAAGTGAGTTCTGTAAGACACATGAGAGAGGTGTGCTGCATGCTTACTTTGAACTTTTGAGGAAATAGACTAAGTGAAAGAAAAATAGGTGCAGTAAGGTGTAAAGGGCAAAAACAGGATAGAGATTGAAGGTTTTCACTAAAATCATTGATATTTAGCTCCAAGTCAGTTCAGAGCACTCTGACCATGACCATTCTGTCATTTAAGAGATTATAGGGATATATTGTCTAATTATCGTATCCTTCTTTTAGGCTGTAAGGTGTGATTTGAGAGAGATTTGGCTGCTATTCCTTGCTAGTCAAGCAACCACATAAGTGCATCCTTGGAAGGAAACACTTATGGAACTGGGTTCCAGAGAACTTGTTCCATAATCATATCTGGTTACTTATTTCTCAAAGACAAGGAGAATGGACATAAGGAATAGAAGAAAAATGGGAGAAAAATTGTAATGTGGTTAAAATAAGCAATTTCATTGAAATAGAGGTCATTATAGCAATGTCAAATGAGAATCTGAGAATCCACAACTTGACAATGGACCAAGAACTGAAGATATCCATTGTGATACAGTTTGGCTTTTTATTCTGTAAACAAAGTCCTGGACAATTCCATTTTACAAAAGCCTTTGAATGTTTTAAGTTTTACGGTGGGTGGGTGGTGGTGGTGGTGGTGGTGGAGCATGATTTTGACATTTTTAGTACTTTATTGTAGGATGAAGATTATTAAAGTT
The DNA here is from genome assembly GCF_046866305.1 of Octopus bimaculoides. Lineage (NCBI taxonomy): Eukaryota > Metazoa > Mollusca > Cephalopoda > Octopoda > Octopodidae > Octopus > Octopus bimaculoides. The sequence goes on along the minus strand of NC_142929.1, from coordinate 61,552,089 downwards.
AAAATCAAACAGTCGAGCACAGTTTCTGTAACCACAGCTATTGCTGTATTGATCCAGATGCTTCTCATGTATCTCAAAGCTGGGATACCAGAAAAGAAACAAAAAAAAGAACAAAGGCAACAACAAAAGTGCTTTTCAAAATGAAATCGAACTAGCAGGATGTGTAATATTTGTAGTTCTAATATTTTGCTTGCAGATAGGTCATCTGATATAGAAAATTGTCAATACAATACAATAAAAATATTGGAAAAATACCAAACAACTAAAGATTACCAAAGTTTAATTTTGGGTGAGAGGAACAGGCATACTTGAAATAAAGGCCAACAAGATAACAAATTGATTATCAATCAGATCTGTTAATATATTGATAAACTAATCAAATAGAAAGAATTTATGGATATGTGCCTGTCTGGAGGAGTGCTATATATACATGTGTGTGTGTGTGTGTGTGTGTGTGTGTATATATATATATATATGAAGATGACAACTGTATTTGTTACTATAGTAATAAAGTATTATATTTTATCATCACTGCCAGTTTTTACACTTGTTCCATGCTGACGTAACATGTGTAGCTCAAAACTGTATAACAACCTTCTCTGGTTAATATGCTTTGCTATAATCATTGCAAATTTGGTCAAAAAAAAACATTATCAGTCTTCCCCTGTCCCCACCATTGGACCTTTTTAGTAAAGTCATCAAAAGCTACCTTGAAGGTAGCCACCCAGTCTGGAATGCTCATCTAATCAACTCAGGTGTATTTCGATGTTCCATTCAGTCTCTCTCTCTCTCTCTCTCTCTCATTCATCATGATCTACTCAGCATCTCTTGGAACCACCCATGTTATCTCCTCAGTTATTGGCTTTCAAAGATCTTAACTCCACATTACCAACATTTACTTTGTACAAATCTCTTGACTCTGAACCAAAGATTATCTGAAACTCTATTGGTGGTGACCCTGTTTTATCTGATTCCCACACTGATTCATCAATCTGTCTCACACGTTACTGTAAAAGCCATGAGAAATTGAACCAAATGCAGAGCCTTTATGCAGTTGCTCAAACTGCTAGAAACAGTTGCCAAAATTCTCTGAAATTACACCCTGTTCTCTTGAAAATGGAGGGAAATATTGTACAATGTATTCCTTGATATAGAAAAGTAAAGGATGAGATGGTCATAGTTGGAATGCTTCTGGCGATGAAACTACTTAATCAGGGCTAATCTGGGTTAAACAACAACAACAGACCATTTTAAAGTGTATCATATTTTAAACTATTCCGTATCTCCTCCTCCTCCTCCTCCTCCTCCTCCTCCTCCTCCTCCTTCTCATCATCATCATCATCATCATCATCATCATCATCATCATCATCATCTAACGTCTGTCTTTTCGATGTTGGCATGGGCTGGATAGTTTGACAGGATCTTGCAAGCCACTAGGCTGTGTCGTACTCCATTGTCAACTTGGCATGGCTTCTATGTCTGGATGCCCTTCCTAATGCCAACCCCTTTACAGTGTGTACTGAGTGATTCCTTGCATGCCACTGGCACTAGTGAGGTTGTCCAGTAACTTGCAAGAAAAGGTAAAAGGAAAAAGGCCTCCTCGGCCAAGTGTGTATGTGGAGGTATTCAAGAGGTGCGATGGGGAAGAGGTGACTTTAAGCCAGGTGTTGGGGATCAGAAAAACTGTTTTGTCTTTTGTTAGTACTTGGTTAGTTTAATGCCTTTCAATTACAAATATCTTATCTCTGGTAATACTATTCTCAGTTTCTTCTTGCTCTCTCGTTCAAGTTGTAAGAAAAAAGAAAGACCCTCTTTGATTATGAATGACCATGGGATTATACCTAGAAAGTTACCTTCTGATGTACAAGTCTGGGCAAGATTGTTTATGGTGGACCAGCAGTTGCTCATGCATACTCGCCTCCGCACCACTGATGTTATCCAGGATAAAAAGCAAAAGTCGATACAGCTTGGCACCAGTGATGTCACAACTCATTTCTACAGCTGAGTGAACTGGAGCAACATGAAATGAAGTGTCTTGCTCAAGAACACAACACACAGCCTAGTACAGGAATCGAACTCACTATCTTGTGATTGTGAGCCCAACATTCTAACTGCTAAGCATCATCTAAATAAACACACTTGTTAATCTATACACCCCACTCTCCCATTTGCAAAGATTTCCTATATATTCAGTAAAGGAAATTCTGAAACCTGGTAAAAGAGAATAACTCTAATATCAGATGCTTCTCATCAGAATCACATTATCTTATTTAGAGCTTCTCATAACACAAATCTTTAGAAGTTTACTTTTTGGTTTCAAATTTTGGCACAAGACCAGCAATTTGGGTAAGTTGATCATGTCGACCCCCCAGTGCCAACTGGAATTTTTCTATTGACCCTGAAAGGATGGAAAGCAAAATTGACCCTGAAAGGATGGAAAGCAAAGTTGGCAGAATTTAAAACTCAGAAAGTAAAGAGGGACGAAATGCCACTAAGCATTTTATCCAGTGTGATAATGATTCTATCAGCTTACTGCCTTACTTATCAAACACCATAATTATTTTGATTGACTTTCATATTTTTAAGATCAATAAAATAAAGTACTAATCTAGAGCAATGAACTGGCAGAAGTTTTAGATTATCACATATGATGCCCTGTGGAATTTGTTCTGGCTCTTTCCATTCTGAGATCAAATCCTGCTGTGACCTACTTGGGTGGTAGACTTACTCTATTGCTGTGTTTAATAGTGCCAATTTGTCATATAGTGAAGGGCTCCACACTGTTACAAGCATTTGGATCAGGTTTTTGGTTTGATGATACCATCCTCTTGCCCTCCCACCACTCCTCTTGGAGTCTTTGGAAAGTGTTATGGCTACTACCTCTCCTTCTAACAGCAATAAAAATAAAGCTCACATGCTGAGCAAGTTGCTTCAAAGAGCCCAAAGGTACACTATGAAAATGGACTTGTTCATCCACCATAGACCAAATCTACTCACATGAAGCTTGACTATATTTTGATATGTTTCACCAGACTCATACCAACAAAAGAATATCTACATGGCTGCTCTTTATTTTTGAAATAGCAGTTAAATCTAATTGAAAACACATTCTACTCTTTTAAGAATTGGAAGGACTCTGGACAATTTAGTGCTAGACTCACATCATTATCAGCCAATGCTTGAAAAAATACTGAAGACTTATGGCTGGAATGCTTTTGTTAGGGATAAACAGTAACTATAAGAACTTCCTAGGAAACTTTATCTACTGCTTTCAATTCCAGTAGCATTATTCTTTTCTGCTCTAGGTATAAGGCCTGAAATTCTGAGGGGAGGGGCCCAGATGATTTGATCAACCCCAGTACACAACTGGTACTTAATTTATCGGCCCCAAAAGGATGAAAAGCAAAGTCGGTCTCGGTGGAATTTCCTGTAGCATTATTATGAAGTTAAAACCAGTGGCAGCATATGCTCTCTTTATAGCATCATTTGCCTATCTTCAGTATGTTGGTCAGGTACATCTTTCTCCACCAATGCTTTTTCTCGGCATCTCCCATGTCATCTAAACTGACCATCAGTTCAGGAGGACTTCATGAAACCAAGTGCTTTGATAACTCTTGGGACTAACAAATGAAATGAATATTCTACTTGGAATTATCAAAGTACATTATCAATTAATTCAATATTCTATATTAATACAGTGATATTCAATTATATTAATCATGTCTTATAATTATACTTCAGTATGAACTATACTGAACTGGAGTGTGGAACAGATACAGAATAAGCCATTTTATCACAAGTCTGCTGTGTTCTTAAGAAATATGCTTAACATTAGTAATAACATAGAAGAGAGGAGTGGTTTTAATACTGATTTCAAATTTTGGCACAAAGCCAACAGTTTCGAGGGTGTTGGGTAAGTCACTTACATTGACCTTTGTACTCAACTGGTACTTATTTTATCGACCCTGAGAGGATGAAAAGCAAAGTCGACCTTGGTGGAATTTGAACTCAGAACATAATGTAGACAATATGCCACTAAGCATTTTGTCTGTTGCGCTAATGATTCTGCCAGCTTGTTGCCTTATGGAGTGGTTTTAATATTGCTATGGACAAGTTGATAAAAGTCTCTTACAACCTTCAACTCTTTAGCACTTAAACTGGCCATATCTAGCCAAATTATTCAAACTGCTTTGTGTTCAAACCCGTCAGGTCTAACCTCTCACACTTATCCTACAAGGTCATCTAAAAATAAACAGCTATGTCATCGGAATCTTGAAGTTACAAGATAATGCAGGATTAATTCAAAACAATGCTGAATATTTATTCAGCATTACATTTGACAGAACAATGTGAACGCTAATAGGTTAAATGATGAGATGCATTTTCCAGCATTGCATTATGAAATTTTAGATTACATAAAGAGTATAATTTGTCCAAGGTCTGAAATGTTTCAGTATTGTAACCTGCAAGCTGATAGACTGATTGTGTCATATCCCTTGGACTGGCAATAACCCATTATAACTAGCTTTAAATAGCTAACCAGAGAGAAGTACATCTTACTTAACAACAACATATGATTGATGAGTTATACTCAGTATGAAATTCTAAGCTTTTCTCTTTCTGATGTAAAGAGATGCAAACAGCTGTATGGTTGTGAAATTTGCTTCACGATCATGAGGATTTATGCTTTGCATTATATCAATGAAATCTTCATCATCATTTCATTTAATGTCTATTTTCTATGCTGGCATGGGTTGAACTGTTTCACAGCAGCTGGTAAGGCCAGGAGCCACACCAGGTTCCATAATCTATTTTGGCTTGGTTTCTACAGCTGGTTGTCCTTCCAATCACATTACAGTGTACTGGGTGCTTTTATGTGGTACTATTACCAGTGCCCTTTGTGAGAAAATGTTATCAAAGTTTTAGGTCTTATAATTAAGAAATTGATGAACTTACAAATAGGGTAAATTGTTTACTAGTAATAAGAGTTTAAGATACATTATAAAAAAAAGCTAAGCCTGAGGTGGTATAAAAAAGTTTCTGCACTAGTTATGCTGAATAAAGAATAACTTATCTCCTTCAAAATAATCACCTTGTATTGTAATACACCAGTCCCAGTGTTTCTGCCACTTTTGGAATCCAGCCTGGAAGTTGTTTTCTGTAAGTAAGTTGAGGACTTTCTGCGATTTGGTCTGGATCTCACCAACTGTTAAAACAGTGACCTTTGAGTTGTATTTTCATCTTGGGGAAGAGATGAAGATTCACATGTGCTAAAATGACAAATAGGGTGGGTGCAGAAGTGATACCACATTGTTTTTGGTGAGAGACTCATGAGTGAGGAGAGCTTGAGGAAGAATTTAATTCTCTGCATTGCTTTCACCAAATATTCTCCCTCAAATGCTTCAAAATGTTTTAGTAAAAGTCTCGATCGATGGTCTGACCCTGGGGGATGAATACTCTTGCACAATACCACATTTCTGGGGGTGATGCTCATGGCAAGTCTTCCAAATCACTCGTTGTCTTCCAGAGATGTTCTTCTGCTTTTGAAGCACCTGTGCCACTCAAAACATTGCATATAATCCATTGCCTCATCACCGTACACTTGCCAAAACATGCTCAATGTCTCTGTAGCAGACTTTCTAAGTTTAACACAAAATTTTACATTGGCTCTTTGTTCCTGTCCATGATAAAATTGCAGACTACAGCATACACATGACCACAAAAACACAAATGACACAACTTATGAAGTGAAAACAGCAATGTCACTTGGTACACTGTCTCATGAAGGTCACTGCTAGCTCTCACTGTGCATGCGACCATGTGCTGCCATCTGTTGGTGCACTACAGAACTAGTCCAGGAACTTTTTGATACCACCTTGTAGATATGTAACTTATTTTGTAAGCTGACTGCTTGGATTAAAAAAAAAACTCATTAGAGAATTAACTCTTACTGCGTGGGATCTGAGCATATTTGGTTACATGCATGCGCACTTGAGACACAGGAACTGGGTGACTGATACTAAAAATTGAACTGTTTTTATCAAGGGTTCATTTCTTGAGGTGAACATTAGTACTTCCAAGAATATTATTCATATGTTACTCAGAAATACTTTGAAATGTTTCTTTTCACCAGAGCTATATTATTACATCATGTGAAATGCAGAGAATTCCAGAAAGTACCCCACTATCAAAATGGGTTAACTCAGGAACTTATTTGTATAATGATTAGCATGTTACATCACCAATAAGTTTAATTATGCAGTGAGGGTTAAGGTATATTGTGCATGACAAAGGTGGCTCTTGAAATGAAATAAAAAAGAATACGAGACTTAGATAGATATAGTGGAAACTAAAACATTTTGGAAAAATTGTTGTCCTGAAATTAACTGAACATTAAAGAAAATAATGGTGAAGTTGAATAAGGTGTTATCAAACAAATTTTTCTACTTCAAGCTAGCATTAGAAAACAACTGTGTGTAAGGTTGGTTGTGGATGAACTAAGATTTGGGGTTTGGTTGGGAAATTGGATCAAACCAATTTTTTATTTGTTGTATACAAATATCTGGCCACATGTTTATTGAAGTGTTTATTCTCTATATTCTTTATTAAATATGTATTTTGTGTTATCTTGGAAGATTTTTTACTTCAAACCCTAAGAAAAAGAAAGAGACAAAGTGGAAAACTGAGAAATCTGTCAGAAGTCATTTATTTACCAAAAAGAATTGTTAGCTGTCACTAAGATATTGTGGATGCAGTCTTTAAACTAGAATATATTTAATCCTTACCAATGTTTTGGCATGGCCAGTTATCTTACCAAGATAAATACAAATTTATAGTCTATTTCAATTTTCTTTTGTGTTATTAATGATCTGGGATATTTTTTCATTTATTTATTTTTTACAGTTTTTGCAATGTTGTTGTTGTTATTATTATTATTATTATTATTATCATTATTATTATTATTATTATTATTATTATTATTATTATTATTATTATTATTATTATTATTATTATTATTATTATTATTATTATTGTTATTATACTCCCTTTCTACCACTCAGTCCATAACTATATATGGCCGAAGAGAGTTTGCTTTTTTTTCTTCCTATTTTTTTATTTATATTATTTAGCTTTTCTTTTTCAGTCAGCATCACGCAATCTATATAGTATCAAATATCTCTCTTGTTCTGTATAATATATTGTCTTCGACATTTGTGTCATTTTATTTCCCCACCTCCATCTCCACCAAAAACCATCACCAGCAGCAGGTGCACCACCACCACCACCACAACCTTTCACATCTTTTTATTTTTTCCTTATTTCTCTGTAACTTATAGCATACTCTATTTTCAGCCTTTTGTCTTTTTCATCCAACAGGGCAGTACTTGAGCAATGCACCTGTCAATCATGTAACAGGCAAAGGGAAAACTCAGTGGGCAAAAAACACTTACACTTTCAAACATTTGCATAGATTAGGTCCACTTTGCATGCTGACTTGAACTGGAGGCCATTTTTGTCACAGTTTTGGCATTAAATGTAGATGTGTTTCTTCTGGTTATTCTCTCTCTCTCTCTCTCTCTCTCTCTCTCTCTCTCTCTCTCTCTTCTTTTCCTGTTTTCACTTTTCCTATCACTGCTAATACTTAACACACCTCTTATAAAAATGCTTTTTTTTTTAATCTACAAACATTCAGTAATTTATTATTTTTCTTTCTTTTCCAATACCTGTGATCAAGTAATTAGGAATCAACTCATTTCTGCCCCTTTCTCTTTAACAATCAAGATGGTGCTTGTTTTCATCTATTTTCCCCTCCTTATACAATCAAATAGAATAAAGATCAACCCTTTCTCTTCTTTCTTGTTCTCTTTGTCAGCTAATTCATTTTACACCTACTCCTCCCACTTCTCTTTCTCTTCTAATATTTCTTCTCTTCTGGCTCTGCTAACTACTCAATTCACTTTAACTTAAACATTTCATACCAAACCCAGTCTTCCTTTTTTAAACTCAACAATAATCATTGCCTTAAATTTATTTTATTTTATTCTTTTGTTTTGTTGTTTTCATTTCCATCTCTTTATCTCTGTTTGCAATTTTAGGCTATTATTTTATACTATCTAGTATTTCTTTTTTACAACCAACCCGTTAACTTTTTCTCTTCTACTTCTCTCATAGGACATGATAGTAATATCTTCTGAAACATCTAGACGGACAGAGTTATTTCTTTTTTTTTTAAGAAATGAAGAAGGTTGGTTACATTGTTGAAAATTAAAGGAATATTTGGACTGTTATCAAGTACTTTTGTTTTGTTTGTTATCATTTCACAACCTAACCATCACCTTACCTTTTCATCTCTCACCAGTTGGCATTTGAGTATTATAACCTGTGATTAGCCATCAGTTTAACTTGATTATTGCATCAGCTGATCATTTCAGAAAGTAGCACCCAGTTAGCATAGGAGTCAATAGAAAATTTGAATCAATAGCTGCTGTTTTTACCTTAATATTTTCACTTCCTATAATTTTCTCCCTTTTATTATTTAGCTCTAGTGATTTGATCTTTCAAATTGAGTTTTCTTCTTGCTACTCTTTGTTTATTATTTACAGTGGTGTGGGGGAAGTATTATTGGCGTTATGCACATAATGTACTTATGTCTTTTAGTGTTGTTAAATTTTTAAAAAATTTAAATTCATTTATTTTAGAAACATTGTAGTAACGGGCTATATTTCTTTTGAGACTTCCTTCTTTTATTAAGTCTTTTCTTTCTTACATAAATTTCATCAGAAATGAATTCATGGTTGTATCTAGTCATATCAAATAGATATTTTAAGGTTACTGCAGTGTTTATTTGTTTTCTTTTTAACATGTAGATAATGATGTAAGAAAATGCAATACATGGGAGTTATCTCTAAAACTAGTTCTCTTAAGTCAACCATATTAATTTATTGCAATTTTCCTCTGACTTAATTATGCTCTAGTTGCAATTTTGTACCAACCTCTGCCTCTGTTTGTGTAAGTCTTGGATTTTCTCAATACTTCTACAACAATTTTATATTGTGTTACTTTTTGTACAGCAAATCATTGCATAGATTGTACATTTCGACACCTTTCACATGCAGAATTTTCATATTTCATCAGTTTTCACTCAACTCAACTTCTTATTAGTTTCATTTCAAGGAAGTGAGTTGTGCTTATGACTTTTGCAGGACCTTGAAAACTGGAGAGAATGATGCAATTAATGCCTCTCTTGGATAGTTGTCAGTTGATAGCTGCTGGAAAGCAGAGGCAGGTGAATTCTAAGATATTATTGCCTGGAAACATGACAAACAAATTCAGAGTCAGTCATCAGTAATGCAACAGAATTAACAACAGTAATACTATAATGCTATCTTTTAACTCTTTGTGTTCATTCAGTTTTAACTACTGTAAAGTTTATGATTTCCAACATTATGTATGAGTTACTCTTCTCACTCATCTTAATATTTTTAAGATACCTTATTTCAAATACTTAATGTAGGTAAAATGTAAGTTATGTAACTGCATTAACCCTCTTGTGACACCGGGGCTGATTGATGAGCCCAAGTGATACAAGCTGAAAAGACTTTGAGGCTGATCCGTGGGCCTGATGGAACAAACGTATTGAAATGTAATAGCCTATCAAGGGTTGTTTTTCAGTAGATATGATATAAAATCATATAATATCTATAGTTTCACATACTAATAAAGTAGTTTTAGACACTTTATCCTTAGTTTTCTACATGCATCCATCAATTTCAGTCTTAACAGGAAAAAAAACTTTGGTCTTTTTGGCTACACATACCAAAATACAGTGTGTCTCAAAAGGGTTAAGAATTTTATTTCTTGAAAAAATCACAACCCTCTAAACATCCTGTGTCCCCCATTGAGTCCCTGTCACATTGTGTGCCTGTCACTTTTGCACTTACATTTCAAACACTCGTGGAGAAATGAAGTGGGTGACGAGAGTGAGAGGACTGAAAGTGAGGGCTTGCAGCTGTCCAGATTGGATATGAAGCATCGGTAAAGGCCCTTAATGCATGGTGTATAATGATGTGGGGGTAAGGAAGGGTGACTGTGATCAGTACTCAGAGTAATATGCTGGTGGATAGAATGCTGTGTGACATCTTGGATATTCAGAGGGTGGTTAGCTCCACTGATGACGAAGGGAGTGGGGAGAGGCTGGCCCTGTGACTCTGTGAAGATCACAAAGGGAACGTTATATACAGATTATGTTTGTACATGTTTGTTTTTATTACTATTCTCAACAGCAAAGCCATTAATAACCACAAACAAAAGTTGCTAAATTTATGAAAAGAAAAAGAAAAGAGCCTTCGGTTAATTTCTACCAAGACTTTGAATTATTCCTCCATCAAGTAACTGATGCTGTGTTTGTGATTTCATCTACTTCTACTCATAGATATTATAAACCATTCTTTCTAATCTAACCAGCATTGCCAATGAGACTACATCATATAGGGACAACATCACAATCAATAAACGTGTGGCTTATTCATCTATATTTAGCCAGGTATCCTTGCAGTAATTGCTTCTCTTCATGTGAAACTGAATGCTGATTACTTTCATTCATTCCCATTAGCATAATTACTACTACTACTACTACTACTACTACTACTACTACTACTACTACTACTACTACTACTACTACTACTACTACTATTATTACCACTAACCACATAAAGGGAGTCTCTATGTAATTACATGAGCCAACAAAGTAGCCTCTATACAATCATTCAGCCTACCAGAAGTAGCAGTCAGATCTCCCTCATGTTACTCACTACCATCTTGAAATATATATGCAATGCCCAAGAAAATGATGGGATGGTCATGGCCTGCTTAATAAACACTAACCTGGGATTAAACTACAACAGCTTTGTCACTAAATATTCAATTATAATTCTTTATTTGACCTTGCTGATAATGTTAACCACTGTCATCTATTATGTATCTATTTTAATGTATCATTTCTCTAGTGACAAAGAGTTTTCACTTGTAGAGGGTGAAAACAGAAATTCAAATATGTTTGAGAGGTATTTGAACCTGCAAAGGGTTCTCATTGCAGTTTGTAATGAAGAAAAACATTCTCACTTAAGTCAAAAGGGTGTTAAAATACCATAGCACAAGTCTTCTAGCTAACTAAAAAAATAGAAGGACACAGTTCTAGATCTAATAGCTCTCAGCCTCTTGTAAGTCAGTGCTCCCTTTCACAGAACGGTATTTACAATTATCTCCACTTATTTTGAAGAAAAAAAACAAAGCTGATTATTTTACTCAAATGGAAGAAAATTCTGTGCAGTGTTTTATAACCCATACTTTTTTCATACTTATCTCATTCACTCTGTGCTCCTTCTTGATATCAAATATTATTGGAAGTAACTAAAGAAAGTGAGCACTTATGTAATGAAATTTTATAAGACCTGAGCACATCATCAGTCATGTTTATACTTACAGATAACATAATGCCCTACCTACATTTTAATCCTGACAAAGATATTTTCTTTGAAAATGTATTTTAGATATATATGCATTGTAAACGTGGAGGCGCAATGGCCCAGTGGTTAGGGCAGCGGACTCGTGGTCATAGGATTGCGATTTCGATTCCCAGACCGGGCATTATGAGTGTTTATTGAGCGAAAACACCTAAAGCTCCACGAGGCTCTGGCAGGAGATGGTGGCGAACCCTGCTGTACTCTTTCACCACATCTTTCTTTCACTCTTTCTTCCTGTTTATGTTGTGCCTGTAATTCAAAGGGTCAGCCTTGTCAGATTGTGTCACACTGAATATCCCCGAGAACTACGTTAAGGGTACACGTGTCTGTGGAGTGCTCAGCCACTTGCGCGTTAATTTCACGAGCAGGCTGTTCCGTTGATCGGATCAACTGGAACCCTCGACGTCGTAAGCGACGGAGTGCCAACAAGTGCATTGTAAACATTTTAAATAGTTTATTTCTGAGAAAATTCATGACCCCTCAAACACCTGGTGTCTCCCATAGTGCCATTTAATATTTGTTGGCTGTCACATACATTTACAATGCTCCCAAGAGGGTTCTGCCACCCAGGTTAAGAACCACTGTTCTCAATACATTATCTTTGAATAAAAGATGGGGTAGTGACAACTGGAATGTTTTTGATCAACATAACTGAACTGAAGTAACAATAACTTCAATTTCCTGAATAGACTGTTATATCCACATATGCCACTTCTCATTTGGGATAATACAGAATAAATTTTCTTTATACAAGGTGTCAGACAATTTGTATTTAAAATATTCTCGGTCTTAAATCCCATTATGTACAACATTCATGCCATTATATTTCACCAAATTCAACATTTTTTATATCACGGTATACTTACATTTAATTATGACTGTTACTTATTGTGTTTAGTGTTTGATCAATGGTAAGCCTTTTACACACTTTTTATCATTTTGCTTTGACATAATGATAATAACAATAATATATATATATATATATATATATATATATATATATATATATATATATATATATATATATATATATATATATATAACCCTGCAAAGGGTTCTCATTGAAGTTTGTAATGAAGAAAAAATTCTCACTTAAGACAGAAGGATGTTAAAATACTATAGCACAAGTCTTCTAGCTGACTTTTCTACATCCCCTCGAAGATGCCGGAGTTTAAGATTTTAATCTACATATATATATCATCATCATCATCTGTTAATGTCCATTTTCCATGCTGGCATGGGTTGGACGGTTTGACTAGACCTGGAAGCCAGAGAGCTGCACCATGTTTCAGTTTGATTTGGCTTGGTTTCTATGGTTTGATGCCCTTATTAACACCAACCACTTTACATTGTGTGCTGGAGGCTTTTAATGTAGCGCAGGCACAGGTGCTTTTACATGGCACTGGCATGAGTGTTTTTTATGTGGCAGGCACCAGCACAAGTTCTTTTAATTTGACACTAACACAGGACTCTTGCAGGTCAATCCTCTTCACCAGGGAGAGTAACCTTAACACTCCTGCTGTAGAGGACAGGTCTTCTTGAGTACAGCAAGGCACCACGTATCTTGGTCTTTTGTCAGCTCCTCCAAAATGTCCACTGCCCTGAGATTGTCCTTCAGTACTGCATCCCATTCTTCCTGAGTCTCTCTCTTCCATGAGTTGCAGTCACCTTGAGTGATTGGCACTTCTTTATGGAGCTATCACCATCCACATGATCAAACCAGTAGCAGATGAGAAACCATCCAGCACTGGTGGTGGAACTGCTTGATCATGTGATTTCAGCATGTTTGCACTTCATTAGAAGCAAGCATCTACTCACTGCCTGCTAGCCAAAAAGGATGGATCTATGGTTGAACAACAATAATTGTAAGAACATCTATAAGGTTCAATATTTTGATCTAACTACTCCAGTCCTTTTATATTTATTATTTTTACTGTGTGATTGCAATGTGATTATTTTGATTGTATTCAACAACCACATACTTTTACTGTTTAATTGATTTCTCAATTCAATTGCACTTACCTGTGTCTGCAGTTTATACAGCAAAGCTATGAATCTATGATCAATTTGACATAAAGAAGTGCATTCAAAAGTGAAACTTGCAGAAGAAGATTTTGTATGAAGTGGTTAAGCCTGATCTAAAATTATTGTATCTCATGGGGGAGATGACAAAAGACTGCATTGACTGGTTGTGAATACACGTATTTGAGTGTTTAGGAATGTATCTTTAGGTATATATTTATATGAACATGTATGAATGTGAGCATTTGTGTATGTATGTGTGTGTGTCACACATATAATATATATAAGTAAATGGAGCGTATATCATTATACAAATAATATATAATTACAGTTATTATTAAAAAGGACCTATGTCTGTTGTTCTTCTCTGTAATTTACAGCCTTCGGATTTGTTTACAAATTTATAAATATGTGTGTGTATATATATATATATATAAATAGATGTGTGTATTTTTCCCATGTTAACAATAAACATGGAAAAAATAGATAAATAGTTACCAGGGTAGCAAAAAGTCATACAAGTAAAAAGGTTGTAACTCCTTGTTTTTAAAGGTAGAAACTCTGGGTTTACATGAAATATTTTGTATAATATATATAAATAAATAAATGGAGTTAAATTCTTTTACTTCCGACACATGTTTCGAAGATATCACTGGTATTATTCCAAAGGAACCTATCATAAATTTTGACAATAAGTTGTGGGTCCGTAAAGACACACCAGATAGTTTTGATGTTACAATGGGAAGTTCTGATTCAGCACAAGTAGCTGATTGAATCTGTATATATATATACTTTTGAAATGGCAGAACAGTTCCCAAACATAAATGGAGGTCTTTATCTTCAAAATGTTTCCAACCAAAAAGTACAAAAAGTTAAGAATAGTTTAGTTAAGTTTTTCCGTAGAATGGGCTTAAGCATCGTTTTTCATGATGATATAATGAAGGTCAACTTTTTAGATATTACACTTAACTTACACAATAATGTGTACTTCCCATACCATAAACCATCGACCAATCTTAAGTATATTAGCAAATTCAGTAATCAATCTAGGGCAATTACTAGGAACTTAGTTAAGAATATTTCATTTAGATTGTCTAAGTTATCTGCTAATGTTGACATTTTCAATGATAAGGCCGAATTTTATAACTCTGCCTTACTTAAAGTAGGTTATACAGAGAAAGTTACCTACATTAATTCCATTCAATCTTATTCTACCTTTACTAATGGAGATATGAAATCTAGTTGTAAGGATATAAACGATATCAATTTTAATTTATACGTCAACACCAAACAGAGGAAGGGAGATAGCCCTTATTTAATCCCCTATTTTCGTTCTAAAGGTAAATCTATGTCTTTCAAAGATAGTTACACTAAAAATAAAGTAACTAAAAGTAAAACCATTTGGTTAATTATTCCTTATGGGAGGCAAATTAAATCTAATCTTCCTTTGCAGTTTCATGAAGCTATTATTAGGAATTTTCCAAAGAATTCTAGGTATTACTCTATTATCAACTCACACACAATTAGAATTGGTGTTCCCAACACAAAAAATCTCTTACAAATGATCTCTTCACGTAATTTTAGCCTGTTAAATATTGATACATTTACTAATACTAACATTAATTTAGCTAATACCATCCATCCCCCTAGAAATATTAATAACAAGGTTGTTGTATCTGAATTCAATTACAACAGAATCAAGTTTATGTCAAGTAATTCTAAGATTAAAAACTCTATATACTAGTGTAAAATTACTTCTGGTAATGAAGTATTTTTTTATAGAGGCAGCTCATCTTCTCAGTTATCTAAAAGAATGTCTAATCATTACTCTACATTTGGGGATAGGAATAAACGTAACAGTACAAGGCTTAGTAAATTAATTTGGTATCTAATAGACCATAATAAACAATTTAATTTAGATTGGTTAATTCTCTCAATTTCGATACCTTATGATAAAGGCAAGGAATTCTGTCTTCTCTGTAATTCTGAACTATTTTTTTTATTTGTTTTTCTAAAAATCCCCTTGTAAACATGGTTACAGAGCATGCATACCGATGTAAACATTGGCAGAAACACACCTTTAGTTCATATAAGTGATATCTATCCATTATATATAATTTAAACATTAATTTTCTTCTTACATTTCACATTCACTAGATATATTCTTTTCTAAGACTATAGGGTTTTATTTAATTTACATATCGTTATATACTTCTCATTTATTTGTTTTTTTTTTCTTTCCTTTACCCCTCCTATTTCTATAGTTTACCTTTGACGTTATATCCTCTAACATTTTTTTTAAAAACAAACTTAATAGCGTTCAGTTAATCACTATACATATCCATCATTTTCTGTTAAAATGTCTTATTGACAAGTTTCATTTCTTCATTTCCCTGAAGAGAAGATTATATTGTTTTACACATTTTATTCCTTTGGAATAATACCAGTGATATCTTCGAAACATGTACCGGAAGTAAAAGAATTTGAATAACACCTGTGTTTAACTCCATTTATATATATATATATATATATATCATCATCATCATCATCATCATCGTTTAACGTCCGCTTTCCATGCTAGCATGGGTTGGACGATTTGACTGAGGATTGGTGAAACCGGATGGCAACACCAGGCTCCAATCTAATTTGGCAGAGTTTCTACAGCTGGATGCCCTTCCTAACGCCCGCAGTCAAATGACTGAAACCACAACGGGTCACTTGACCATTTAAGAGGATTCCACCAACATCCTGCTACTGTCATACTACTCCTGCATTCTTCTTCTTCTTCTTCTTCTTCTTCTTCTTCTTCTTCTTCTTCTTCTTCTTCTTCTTCTTCTTCTTCTTCTTTCTCTACTACTACTGCTACTTAAACAATCAAAGACAAGAATTCATATCAAACTAGCTGCTAACTACCTAGAACTCATAAGAGTAAAAAAGAGAGAGACAGAGACAGACAGAAAAATGGAAAATGTTGCTTGCATTTGAAAACTATGGAAATATTAAAAAAAAAAACATTTCATTTAATTTTTCCACAATTTAATTGTTTTTCATGCTTTACTCTAAGTTGAAAAAGCCGCAAAGATTGAAACCGGTACTAAAATGTTCTTCATGATAAAATCATTTTAGCATTTTCTACCTTGTCTTATTTTCCTTATATATATATATATATATATATATATATATATATATATATATATATAAATACATATACATATATATATATATGTATGTATTTATAGTTATAATGAAACTGGATAGTCATTAACTCTCCTGAGTTCATTCACCCTTTGACAGGTCTTGTTTTATATCCAGTAGAATGTTCAAAAACCACCCTATGCCACTGACCCTGCTTGGTGGAATAGGGTACTTTAGTCACCAACAGTCTGACCATGTAACAAGTTGAATTGGGTTACATGCTAGCAGAAGAGGTACCTGACATAAATACACACGTGTACACACACACACACAGAAGCACACACACACACACACACACACACACACACACACACACACACACACACGTGCATATATGCACACATATGCATACACATATATGTATGCATGCTTGCGTATATGAATGTATAGACTGAGAGAGAGAGAGAGAGCATGAAAGCTCTTGAGTATATACTTACTTGTGTTTGTAAAAGTATACATCTCTCTAATGATATCTTTTTGTATGGGTTTGTGGATATAAATAAAGTAAAAAGAAAAAGAAAAAAAGATTGTATCTTTCAATATTTCTTGAGAGCTCACATGTATGTGTTAATTATAGCTGGAAGACAAGCAGTTGTCATGTTATATCAAAGCAACAGAAGATAAAAGATAAGATGTTGTTGTTGTTGTTGTTGTGCAACCCCAGGTCAGTCCTGATCTTGTAGACCTATTAGTTGAACTTTGAAGCAGATTAGGCTGCTCTTTCTTACAATCACATAGAGGCTCCCTTACTGGTTCAGAGATAAAATGTAAAATGTATATTTTTCAAGTGAAAAAAAAAATTGCTACCGAAAAAGCTAATTGCTACTGACTTAAAAGCTAAGAACACTAATAGTCAAAATTTCATATGAAAATAGTTAAAAGACACTAGAAGACATTTTTGAAATCAAGAAGTGTATGTGTGTAATTATAGCTTTGCTTTGAGAGTAGTGTGTGTTTGATGTGTTTGTATGTGTGTGCATGAGAAAGGGAGAAGAGATGTTTAATGTACATAATTAACTAGTTGACAACTTCACAAAAGGAAAAAAAAATAAATGAAGGGATCTGTATTTCATTATCAAATCAACTTTGATAAATTCAGCTGGCTGTTGTAAAAAATTGAGCATCATTTTTCTTTTCTGTTTGTTGAATGAAAACAGGAAGAACTTATAATCTATTAAAGCTTTTAGATGGATGCCAATCTCTAGAGAGAGAGAAAGGGAGAGTGTGAGACCCAAACCTGAGTCATTGATTCAGTTGGATAAATTTTATGGCACTTTAGCTTTTGCAATCAATACTAGATAGAGGGACAATAGCTGCAGGAATAAAGTCACTGTGTGCTCAAATAGAGATTCAATCAATATTCATGAATTTAAATATAACTAGAGAGTAAAAATAAATAAATAAAAACTCTGAGACTTGTATACATCTATATATAAATCTATCTTCAAACAAGCCCACAGGGAGAGCCATTATGTAGCTGCTTGATCTACTAGGAATAGCAACCAATTTTACCCTCAAATCATACCCCCTTTGGATAATGTCATCCTAGATGTTCTATGTCTGATGTAAAAAGAATAACATAGGGCTGATTTAAGGTTAAATGACTATAACAACAACACAATTACCACCATCGTCATGAAGTCTCTATACAATCACTCAACCTGTTAAAATTTGCGCCACCCTTATATCCCTCCAGTCATCATACTTTACAATCCTAAATAAAGTCTACATTGAACAATGTGGACCCTGTTATATAAAAGGATAAAGTGGCCATGGCTAGGATACCGATCATAAATCTACTCAGTCAACACAAAAACTGTTTTGTACTCTGAAGAACATTACTACAACTTTCTTATTCAACATTTTCTATAGATTAGTAAGAGGAAGAAGGGCCTCTATCTATCACATTTGCAGGGCTTCCAAGATTTGTTTAGGAAAGGAATATTAACTTCAGATTAGAAACCTCATCTGAACAGCTACATACACAGTTTCTATCTATCAAGTTTCACTGGAAAGACTTGGATTAAATTAAAGCTAAAGCTAAAGAGACTTGACTAAGGTAAGAGAGACTTGACTAAGGTAAGATCAAACCTAGAATCTCATGATTACGAAACAAATTTCTAAGTAACAGGGCTATGCCTGCATCTATGATTAACAGAACATGACAAAATATGTTGATAACTTTTAGTGGAAATGGATACGACTAAGTTGATGGCTTATGATGCCTACAGTGAATTGTTTCCTGTCAAAGGGATATGTAAAATTTCTGAAGATGAAATACTATTCTGTCTAGGATGGGAGATGTGCCATTTATAATGTAAGATTTCAGCACAATAAAACATTGTTTTTGGTTATTTTTATTTGCCAAGCAGCTATATTACATTTATTCAAGCCAAAGTAAAATTTCTTTCCATACTTGTTTGAGCAGGAATTCTAAATTTTCAAGATGTTTGTACTAATTACTTACCTTTCAAGAAGAATTATTTTCCCGTTGAGGCCATTTTATCCATAGATTTTCTGTTACATTCTTACAGAATTGTAATCAATTTTCTAACTGCTCTTCAAGTGACCTTTATGGGATGATATTCTTTTCTCTAGCTTAAAGGTAACTGACATCCAAGCTACTTAAGTATTGCCTAAGTTAATTTTTCTCTATACTAGTGGAACTTTTCAAATCCCACTACGCAAGCTTAACTGTGTAAATAAAAAGAACAAAATTACAGACACGAAAATGTGCAGAGATGAATTAATGTTCAAAATCATTACAACTCTCTGAAGACTAATATTACATAAAAGATACACAAGGGTTGGCAGAACCCGTCAAATGAATTCTTGCTAAGAATATTCTTAGTCTCTCACCAAGGTATGTGTTTCAAAGTCAAATTATGTAAAACTAACAATACTGGAAAAGCTACTCTCTTCATACTATACACAAAGGAAAATAGCTCTTGCATCTATAATCTTTCAGAAAAATCCTGATTTATTCTATTAACAATATCATCATAACTAAATTATAAACTCACTAAATATATTTTGTATTAAATATATCAAATATAATTCTCTCTAGAGATTATATTAAGATCATATCATCTTCATAGGTGAAAACATATCCAAGAAAATTTCTTATCCTTCAAAAAATAACCGTGTACACCTGTAAACTTCATATACTCTTTCAAAATCCCAGGCTACATTGCTAATGGAACATTAAAGTGAGAAACATGTTCAAACAAATGTAGAACAAATCTATTTTCTTACTGCTTTAGACAAGATGGGTAATAATAAGGAATTCACAGGAAAACTACTAAATGTATTTGGCATCTGAGTAACAACAATAGCATAGTAAATGATATATTTGGAAATGGTGTTTATCCATCATAATATTGCAAGATTCATTCGAGCTATATTCAATTCATTTATTTAGTAATTTTAATATATAAAACTTTTCTGTAATATTTAGTAAAAACTAAAAAAAACAAAAAAACATTAGCAGAAAATGTTATTTATTAAACATAACATTAATGGAAAATGATAGGAATGAAGTTGTTAGTGCCAAGTAAATGAATTTATACATAGGCTGAATAAGTATTGGGTATTTTAATAGCATCTGCTTTTATCAATGACGTAACATCCTCACTTTTCTGTCAGAAAGACATTGTTAGACATACTTTTTAAAAAATTGAATCTATCTTAGATGGTATGTTTTAAAACAGGCTAAATGCTTGAGATAGCTGAAAACCACATCAAAATTGGTTACAATAGGAAAAAACTTATGGGTAAAAATTGCTCAAATTTGAGTGATCTCTGGGACATTAAACTGTAGTTATGCCTATATGCAGAGTGTGTATGTATATGTGTGTACACATATATGTACCCACTTATGCACACACTTGCACAAACACACATAAATACACAAATAAACTGTAAGATCAGAGCAAAATTGAGATGATCTGTAAAAATTAGAAGAAATTACAGGAAGACATGTTGAATACGCACCCCACCTTTTTCTGTATTATTTTTCTTTCAAAAATTTCTCTAGAATTTTCTGTTTTCAACAACAGAGTTTATGATCTGATCCCCAAAACAGCTTTTCAAAATTTCAAATTCTTACCAACGCCATCATGACAACCACCACACAGACACACACACACAAATTTTTGATTTTCACTGAAAATTTATTGAGAATTCTATGTAGGAAAATATGAAGATGATTCTTAAAAAAAAAAATTATTTTCAAAATATCAATTTTTTAATGAAATCTCCCCCTCCTGACTTTTCAAAGTACCGACTCCCACTATACCAACATTCTGGATGTTTTAAAACTTGACTGCTCTTTTCCCTATGCATGGATGCTGGTCAAACTAGTAAGCAAAATGAGATAGGCCTCAATATGGTTACTGACATGCTTGAAATAACAGCCAAATCTCTGAAGAACAATGTTTTCCAATATTACAGTCTGATAAATCAATCCTTCACTCAACTATTGGAATAACAATATGCACTGCATATGCATGGATGTTGTTAAACCAGCAGGTGACAGGAGGATGGCCTCAATGTGCTTGCTCAACATGCTAGAAGTAATGGCTAAAGATCTCAAATAATTTTTTTCCAAAATTTCACTTTTTTATATTATTCCCTCCCTTAGCTTTCAGAATAATGACACCTACCTCACTTGCAGAAATAAAGAAAACACTCTTCCAGCAAACCAATCAACCAATACAAAAATATTAGGTAAATGTTTTTTCCCACCCCTCATTCAGGGCTAAATTAAGACCCATAGAGGCCCTAAGTGTTTAAAAAAATTTTGGTACCCCCATATATATATATATATATATATATATATATATATCATCATCATCATCATCATCATCGTTTAACGTCCGCTTTCCATGCTAGCATGGGTTGGACGATTTGACTGAGGACTGGTGAAACCGGATGGCAACACCAGGCTCCAGTCTAATTTGGCAGAGTTTCTACAGCTGGATGCCCTTCCTAACGCCAACCACTCAGAGAGTGTAGTGGGTGCTTTTACGTGTCACCCGCACGAAAATGGCCACGCTCGAAATGGTGTCTTTTATGTGCCACCCGCACAAGCCAGTCCAGGGGCACTGGCAACGATCTCGCTCGAAAATCCTACGGGAGCCAGTCAGGCGGTACTGGCAACGGCCACGCTCAAAATGGTGCATCTCATGTGCCACCCGCACAAGAACCAGTCCAGGGGCACTGGCAACGATCTTACTTGGCTTGCCGGGTCTTCTCACGCACAGCACATTTCCAAAGGTCTTGGTCAGTAGTCATCGCCTCGGTGAGGCCCAATGTACGAAGGTCATACATACATACATATGTGTGTGTGTGTGTGCGTGTGTGCGTGTGTGTGTGTGTGTGTGTGTGTGTGTGTAATTCAAAATATAAACAATAATAAACCATAAAATAAATTTTCATTTTCCCAAATGAAACAAAACTAACGATAAAATAGAAAATAATTTTTATTTTTGTATAATTCCACTTTATTTATATTAGAAAAGCTTTCTCCAATTTTTTAATTGCAAAGTCTTTGATCAAATCCTCAAAATTTAATCTTACATAACACATCTGCTTCTATACTCAGTAGAGATAAGGCATCCCAAATATTATTTTAGCAAGTTTAAAGTGATTTCTTTTGTGCCCTAAACCATTTACCATTTCTGTGGTGACCTCACTTCCCTTGATGCCCTAACAGCATCAAGGGAAGCATTGAAGAATTTTAGTTTCTGCTTCAAGTATTAAGCTTATTCCAATACATCCTGTTTATTTCCCAGAAAGTATACCATTATACCATTCTATTTGGCAACATTTGAAGGTATCATCATTTCTATACACATGCTCTTGAGTTTTGGCAACCTTTACCTTAATCTTGGCAACCTGCATCTTCTAGCCCTCTTATTTAATTTTCCTCTTATTTAATAGATGAAATTTAAACAAGTTTTATAATAATTTTGAATGGAGATTTAATTTATTATAAAAAAAGCAGTTTACTTTGGTTCTTTACTTTAACTTAAAGGACATGAGTAGAAAATAAAAAAATGTTGGAGACACAACAAAAAACAGTAAAATATTTAGTGATTAGGATGAACAGAGGAAAATGTAATCCAAGATTATAAAAGGTAATCATACAAGTTCAGAATAAATCAAATAATTAACTAAAACAACATGAAAAAAATCATCAAAATTTCATCAAGCAGAATGATCTGATCATTGCTATTAAAGGAGAAATAACGAAGGTTAAGATGAGGAAATAGAGGATGCATGTAGAATTTTATCTAGTTTAATTAATCAAATGTTTTTAGTATTTCATTAGTGTTTCAATTTGAACATTAGGCTTAGTTTTTTTCAAGTGATTTGTCACTGGCAGGTGGAAGTTGATAACAGTTACAAACAAAAGTAGAATAAAAAAGATAGTTTCATCTTGATCAGTTTTCTGACTCTCGGCAGGTTTATAAGGGTTCTAAACACATGGTGTAATGTGGTAATTGATTTTTGATTCTCTTGTGTATCATACTAAAGAAAGAATTAAGACCAAATTTTCTACATCTGTTGGAGAAATGTTTAGGCTATCAAAAATAAGACATACAATGATATACAAGAATTCTTACATTCTGAAATTAGATGAAAGCTATAACTAACATGAAAAAAAGAATCCAAGAAGAAGAAATGAATGTAATAAAATTTTTTAAAAATTGGAGTAAAGAATGTTACTCTTAGCTTCTATCATCATTTAGTGCCTGCTTTCCATCAGACTCCAATCTGATTTGGCATAGTTTCTACAGCTGGATGCCCTTCATAACACCAACCACTCCAAGAATGTAATGGGTGCTTTTTATGTCACTGGCATGAGTGCCAGTTATGTGAAACTAGTATCGACCACAATTTCACTTTTAGTTGGCTTGACAAGTTTTCTCAAGCACAGAATATCACCAAAGGTCATGGTCACTTATCATTGCCTCCATGAGGCCCCATGTCTGAAGGGTACTTTTTATGTGCCACTAGCATGGGTGCCTGTTACGTGACACTGGCATTAAATTTTCAAGATATAATTCTTTGGTTTTTATGAAATTCCATCTGAAAAAGAACATGTTTGGGCCCAAAAACTTGAAATAACTTTTTTCATTTATAAGACAAATTTTGTTTGCTAATCAAATGTTTTTGTTTTTACTGAATATTTGTAATGAGTTCATTTAATGAACATGTTCCAGCATGAATCTCTTAAAGAGGTATTGTAGTATTTTACAAGGCTTTAGTTTCAGGCAAGAACATCACAGTTTTGTATGGTACTTTAGCTCAATTCAAATACCATACAGCCAGGGGACATAACTGAAGCAAGGTTGAATTTATTGTACCCGAAGAAAATGTTTTAAGCATACCGAACCAAGGGAGGGAGTCTTTATGAAGTAAGACGTTGCTTAAATCTTCTAGAAATTTAAGTAAATCCCTTTGAAATCTAATCACTAGGGTCTAAAATGAAGGAACATTGGACAAATATACAAACAGACAGAGTAGTCAGGCAAAGGGGGCTCCATGTGTGCCAGTTCACATGGGTTTATGATTTTATGGAACTTTCTCTCAGCTACTGTATAATGAAAAGGAGAGCATTTTCTAAAAAAATCACCTTTATTCATACATTAGTCTTGTTCTTTTCTTCTGTTCAGTTACCCACAAGTATATCATGTATATTCTTTGCATCTACCCATGGATCAATTATTTGCATTTATCACTGATGATTAAAATACTTAATGAACAATCTGAAGTGGATTCTACATATCACATCAGAAGGCCTGGACCTTTTAACAATCAAAATAAGACTTACATTTCACATCTGGCTTGGGCTGTTGTCACATGGGGTTTGGTCACAGTTGAAATGCTTTTGACTGTAAATTTGCTCAATCAAGGATAAGATGGGAACTAAAGAATAATAATAACAACTTTAAAAGATTATTAACAAATCTTCATGTTGGTAAAATATTCCATTCATCATTTTTATTAAGCAAAAATGATCATAATTTCAATCACTCTCACAATTTTATAGCATGTCTTATGAGAGATAGATTAAAATCCTGTAGGGTTTTAGATAACATAAAATATACATCTATAAAGATCTTCTTGAATAAGAAAATACTTATGTTAATTAAATTTGCTTACTACTCTGATTATTAATTTGAATACAAATCAGAGTATTTCATTAATTACAACATTGAATCTTATGCAAAATTATTGAAAATATTAATTTCATTTACAGGTTTTACTCTTTTTCATCTTTGCTAATTACAACATAATGCTTCTAACAGATTTGTGAACAATGTTTGAATTACAACAAAACATCTGGATTTGTTAAAAAAAAAACAAACTCAAACAAACTATTAAACTAACTTCTGTAGCAAATAACAAGAATGGTTATAAAATATAAATAAATTATAAAAATCTAACAAATTTAATTACAAGAACATAAAACAAATCTGATTTAATTACTCCAGTTCATCTATAAATATAAAAGACAATTGTTAGAAGAGATTATTAAATGAATAATTGAATTAAAAACAAAATCATTACTTATTACAATTCAAGTATTAAACTAAGAACAATTACAGCTGAGAGAAAAATGAACTATTGACAATGTAGCAATTGCCATTGTGCATTTATATATTTAGTGTCATGCAAAGCATTTTGGGTAATTTTGAATATTTTTGTACATTAGTGCATAATTATAGTTTACAAATACTTTTAATTTTTCTGGAAAATATTTGACGTTGATAATTTTGCATAAATCCGACTGTGTGGTAAAAACTTTGCTTCCCTACAACAAGGTTCTGGGTTCAGTACCACTGCATGGTATATATATATATATATATCATCATCATCATCGTTTAACGTTCGCTTTCCATGCTAGCATGGGTTGGACTAGTTGACTGAAGACTGGTGAAACCGGATGGCAACACCAGGCTCCAATCTAAATTTGGCAGAGTTTCTACAGCTGGTTCCTTCAACTGTTAGGGTGTGGCACTTTTTCACGCAGCTATCCTCATCCATTCTCACCACATGTCCATACCAGCGCAATCGTCTCTCTTGCACACCACAACTGATGCTTCTAATGTTCAGCTTTTCTCTCAAGATACTTACACTCTGACGGGTATTCACATTGACATTACACATCCAACGGAGCATACTGGCTTCATTCCTTGCGAGCTTACACATGTCCTCAGCAGTTACAGCCCATGTTTCACTGCCATGTAGCATGGCTGTTCGTACACATGCGTCATACAGTCTGCCTTTTACTCTGAGTGAGAGTCCCTTTGTTGCCAGCAGAGGTAAGAGCTCTCTAAACTTTGCCCAGGCTATTCTTATTCTAGCAGCTACACTTTCAGCGCACCCACCCCCGCTACTAACTTGGTCACCCAGATAGCGGAAGCTATCGACTACCTCTAGCTTTTCACCCTGGAATGAGATAGAAGTTGTTTCCTGTTTGTTTACAGTCTTTATTGCACCTGAACATCTGCCACATACAAAATCTAACTTCCTAGTTAACCTGCCCTTGATGTTGCTGCACCTCTTATGTGTCCATAGCTTGCACCGGGTACATCTTATAGAGTTACTACCTACTCCTTTTCTACATACTGAGCAGGGCCATCTACCTGAAGGGGTTTGTGTTTTATCTACCTTCCTACTTATTAGGATTTTGGTTTTAGCTAGGTTGACTCTAAGGCCCTTCAATTCTAGACCTTGCTTCCACACCTGAAACTTCTCCTCTAGTTCTGATAGTGACTCCGCAATTAGTGCAAGGTCATCAGCATAGAGGAGTTCCCAGGGGCAACCTGTCTTGAACTCCTCTGTGATTGCCTGGAGGACTATAATAAATAGGAGGGGGCTGAGGACGGAACCTTGGTGGACCCCTACCTCTACCCGGAATTCATTGCTGTACTCATTTCCAACCCTCACCTTACTGGCAGCATCTCTGTACATGGCTCGCACAGCTCTCAGTAACCATTCTTCTATCCCAAGTTTCCTCATTGACCACCAGATAAGGGATCGGGGGACCCTGTCAAAGGCTTTCTCCATGTCAATGAAAGCCAGGTACAGAGGTTTATCCTTGGCTAGATATTTCTCCTGCAGCTGTCTTACTAGAAATATGGCATCAGTAGTGCTTTTACCTGGCACGAACCCAAACTGCATCTCATCTAAATTGATTCGCTCCCTAATTAGTTGGGCTATGACCCTCTCTGTAACTTTCATAACCTGATCTAACAGCTTGATGCCTCTGTAATTATTTGTATCTAAAGCATCACCTTTAACTTTGTAGCAGTTGACTATGGTGCTGCTACACCAGTCATTGGGTATGACTCCTTCGTGTAACACCTGGTTCGTAATATGGGTGACTAGGCTGTAGCCAACACTGCCAGATATTTTGAGCATCTCTGCAGTGATTCCTGATGGGCCGGGGGCTTTCCTTGTCTTCATACTCTTAATTGCTTTATCTACCCTGGTACTATCAACTCGGATAACTGGTCCCTCTGTTGGGTCAACATATGGCAGGCTCTCTTTCTCCCATTCATTCTCTTTATTAAGCAATCTATCGTAGTGGCATCTCCAGACCTCTTTCTTTGCAGCCTCATTTAGTGCAAGCGTACCATCATCTATGCAAACACATTTCTCTCCTACGACATCACTATTCTCTCTCCTACACTGTCTTGCAACACGAAATACCCCGAGTCTTTGGTCCTCTGTGAAATCGTGTGTTGAAACAGATATTGTTGTATTTGGGGGATGGTCATGTTCCCAGTTTAGCCAATAAAAACACAAGCACTATATATTTGGTGTTAATTTGCTTCAGCTGTATATTACATCGATTGTATTTCGGCAAGAGTTCTTTCGTCACACTTCTGTGACCTCATCAGTGGTCCTTTGCTTTCTTCTTCCTTATTTGTGTGTCCCTCCTTACTAACGATCAGCCATTTTGTATTTTGTATTCCTATTGTATGTGTCTATATTTGCGCATGTGTATCCCTCTATGTGTGTCTATGTTTAGTAAGTACCTGTATTATCTGTATCCCCTGTTTATACATGTTCGTTTAATTTGTTTTTATTTATTTGTTCATGTGTTTATACCTACTTATTTTTTTTGCATTTAATTTAATTTTGTTAATGTATGTAGTTATTTAATTCCATTTGTTTATCTGTGTATTGTATTATATTTTGTTCATATTGTTATCAGTATATATAAAGAAAACACAAATGGTTTTGTGAATTTTAAACACCATTTGTGTTTTCTTTTTATACTTATACCACACCTTGAACCAATTTCAGAGTTGGATCTATGGTTTAAACTGGATCTGGTACTTGCATATCTACAGTATTCTACCAATACTTGATGCCTTCAATATTGTTTACCTTACTATGAAATCTATGTTATCAGACCTGGCCATTTCTGGCCTCCTATGTATTGATGTGCTTAGAATGTATATATATCACATATATAGTATGTATATTCTTCACAATAAGCCTGCAGTTTGAATAAAAATTCATTTTGAGCAACAAAAGCAGTATTAGTCCAAAATAGCAAGCTGTGTATCATACTTAAAGTAGAGACATTGTTGAAAGCTTGTGGAACTGCAGTATTCATCTTGAGATAGCATCTTTGATAAATGTATAATGTTAAAAAACGAAAAATATATCAGTAGATCAGTAGCAAATAAAGATCAGCAGTGGTGCTGGTATTTCTAGATAAATATTTCTGCTTGTTTGGGCTTCATCAGTAGCAACTATCTTATTCATCTTTATGGTGAACTACTTATGATAAAAAATCCAACATGACGATGGTCAATATGTCTGTGCTCCAGAAGGTATGTGGTGCTTTCTGAAATAGGCCACATGCTATTGTTCACTTATTAGTCCACTTACATGAATGACAAATAATGTATGAGTCTGTTTATATGAGTGCCATATGGTATGAAAGCTCATTTCACATTTCCATGAAGGAAACGAAAAACAAACTTAGAGCTTAAAGGGAAACTAAATCACTCATGCTATGGTATGCATCGAACTAGATTGATAGAAATAAGCTATATTACTCTGGTTTTTCCTAACATTAAGTATGTTGTTTGCTGTGACCATTAATGAATCACAAGGTAAGTTATTAACTCATGTTTGGATGAAACTTCCTTCTCCCATCTTTTTACATGTGACACTCCGAAAAACTAGAAATAAAAATAATTTGAGATTCCACTTAGGAAATAAGAGCAGCCAATGAATCATTTTGAGAACAGAATTTTCTCTAAAAACTTAGTAATAAAATAAATATTATAGTAAATAGAACCTTCAGGACAGACCTGAAACTGACCTGGAGTAGAGAGGGCATGTCATTGTAGAGGTCACAAATGACGAAAGGACTTTGACAAACACAACTAAGCAGAATCTGCTTTTGTAGTCTGCTTGCTCATCATTGTTGCACGATCATTTGGCTAAATTTTCAGTTTGTGTATCTATTGAAGCAAATATTGAGCACAAAGTGTTTTTTTCGTTTTTCAAAGTTATTCAATGAAAAGTCTACAACAACATGTACATATGTCTATAAAGAAATAAATGTAGTTTCCTATATTTTCACTTTATTTCATTATCATTTTCAATGCATTTATGTAAGAAAAACATACTTGACGTCATTATTGATGGTATGGGTACACTAGTAAGCTAATAAAAGCTTTGTTACTTACACAGTAAATGTAATAACAGTAAATATTATTGCAAAAGCTGTAAAACTAACAGAGAGCCAACAATAAAACAATAATTACTAGTATTCAAAGGAAAATGGCGATGCAGTTGCTGCATTTATAATAGCTGGAATACTGGACGAAGAACATATAGAAAATAACCATAAACTTATTTGTAATGTCTTTTCTCAGGGATCTTTACTGATAAACTTATTTACAAATATCTGTGCATAAATGTTGTTAAGTGTGTATCATTTGCATTGGAACCTTTGAAATTATTTGCAGTGAAAGATATTTATATCTTTATGCCTTTCTATTTAACAAGTGCTTCAATACACCAAAGGATTCCTCTTCTAAGCTTGATTTAAGGCAGTAGAATTATACCTAACAGACTTTATATCTTGAATATAAATTAAGCCCAACTTACAATATAGTGTCCCATTACATTAAGCACTACCACTTTAAACAGAATGTTTTACAATCAGTTACTATTGATAATAAAGTGACTTGAGGCAAAATTAGGAAATCTACAGCTGTAAAGGGAGACATTTTCACTTTACTTCAGCTGAGTCTTGTTTCCCCTCTTCTCTTTTGTGTGTGAGAGTATATATTATGTATGCAAACACGTACACAAGCACACTCACAAATTCACAAGCACACATACAAAATTAGCCAGTTACACACACCAAAGTACATACATACACACATGCACAAAAGCACACACATACATAAAATTTCACACACACAAATGACTACATATGTACGTGTCTATATCTATGTTTATATATATATATATATATATATATATATGCATGCACATATATGTAAAGTGTGCATACACATATATATGTATGCATATGCATAAATAAATGACATAACAGAAAGAATATGAAGGTCATCTTAAAATTTGATGATGTTATATAGGCGACATTCATTAGTTCTATTAATGAGACAGTCCACAGAGAAAACTACTTGAATGTAAATCTATTATATACCTATTATTTAGTTTAAATTGTTTGGTTGTGTCCATATTGCAGTACTTATATAACCGATGCTACTATTTGAGAAAATAACTATTCTGGTTGCATGTAAAACCTTTCTTTATTTAGAAAACCTTACATAAACATTTTTTGATGGTGTTAGAAGCATTACAAGGATTACATATTTGAAATATCAGTCTTTCTTATTCATAAAGTGGCTAGCTTCAATATTTATAATCACCATAAAATGGCTAAAATTGTATTACATTTATGTGAAAGAAATATAACTGTACCCAAGTTTTTAAATTTACGAAATAAGATATATCTTGTATTTAGATATATTTATTCTGCAGAGACAATGGGAAAATGAATTGAGACAATGTTAGGTTGAAAAGACCCTTTAGTCTTGTTCAGGATATGACAGTTGCTTTAGCAGGTGTGCCATGGTAAAGTGCATTCAGTCATTAGCAATAGAAATGGTGTCCAATTGTAGAAATCAAACCAAAAATGAAGCGTATGAGTTGAGATGCGGTCCTTTAACCCACTTAAAAGTGCAGTAATTCTGAATAAGAACTGTGAATTGTGAATAAGAATGGACTAGTCCAACCCTTGCTAGCATGGGAAAGAGACGTAAAATGATGATGATTTTATCACTCTGGTATAAAGATTTTAACAACAATGCATTTGAATAATAATAATTTTTTTTTATTGTAATCCAAGCATTAGTGAATAAATAGGTTTTTGTATTAGTATTTAAGACCTTCTTCCATACTTAATTTAGTACCATGACTTGTTATTTTTTTTATCATTTAAGTAAAAACTTTTAGAGTGTGTGCAACCAGTTTTAAATAGTTTGCCGAATATTGACATGAAATTACCAGAATGATGGAGTGACTTTAGTTTCAAAGGGTAAGCTATAGAGATATTAAAAAAAGCAAAGGTCTTTGGTCTCACACTTCACAAATCTCTAAACTATAGGGAGAAATATGGAAATATAGAACTGAAAGAAGATATTAAAAGATAAATTAAAAATAAAAGAAGTCCAAAGATTAGTTTCCAAAGTTTGTGGCCCAATCAATCTCAAACTTCAGCTGAATAGTATGTCACTCTTAATTGATGATTTCCTATATTTGTGTTTTTGAATGCATCTGTTTTTCACTAGAGTAACTTTAAATCATTCTCAGTTCATGAGTAAATACTTGATAACGGTCTCTTGCAGTTGTTTTTGACCAGAACCAACACTGAAACCTGATCATTTGACAGGAAGCCACTTGTCAAAAATTCTGAAAAACTACAAATCTCAATAACAAAATAGCTGTGCATATGAATATTGAGTTTTGGACGTCAATCCTCTTGGCTCATATCCAAATAAACATTTTATTTATACAAGAAAAGAACTAGAGAAGACAGAGCAAGTTTAACCAGTTACCTGATATATACTGTTTACAGCTGTTGCTAGTTTTGTTGAAATTTGTTGAAGTTTAAGTCATAAGTATTTGTGCATTTGTAGTTCACAAAGAATATATTTGTATATATTAAAAGTTCACGACTAAATGATGGATATAAGGGTGTAGATTTATAGTTCATAATTACATGCACTTTTTGGAGAGGCAGGAGGTTTATTTAAATTACAGAAATTCCTTTCTCAGAAGTAACCTAAAATTTATTTTAATCAGTTTATAAACAAACTCATTAATGCTGCCAAATGAACTGACTTAATTTCCCATGTTACACATTTTTGGATCAAGAATAAGCTCATTGCCTTTACAGTGACTAATCCTTCCAATAGCACCTTCTTTCCATCATTTCATTAACTTCTGGAACTTCATTTCTGTTTTCTTTAGATTCTTTAACCCATTATTATAAACCAAACTAGATATTAACTCAATTAGTTACTTACAAGTTAAAAATATCTGAAAATATTATAGGCACTACTATTTTATCTGTGAAAACTGTCTTTTTAGTATTGGTCAAATTATCTCCCTTTCCCCAATTGTGTTTTAATTTTAGTACATGTTAGTATTTGGTATACATAAAGGTGGTGAGCTGGCAGAATTGTTAGCATGCTGGGCAAAATGCTTAGTGACATTTCATTCATCTGAATGTTCTGAGTTCAAATTCTGTTGAGGTCAACTTTACCTTTTGGCATCAATAAAATAAGTACCATTACAGCACTGCCAATATTTGAAACCAATATTTGGTATACATATTCAGCATACATCAGTTATACACATTATATATCCACATCAAGGAGGCGAGCTGGAAAAGATTTGTCGTCACACCAGACAAAATGCATAGTAATATTCCTTCCAGTTTTATGTTCTGTGATCAAATTCTGTTGAGGTCAACTTTGCCTTCCATCCTTTTGGAGTTGATAAAATAAGTATTAGTTGAGCACTGGAGTTGATGTGATTGACTAACCTACTTCCTACAACATTTCAGACCTTGTGCCTATAGCAGAAAGCATCAAATATCTACATCTGTGCAGTCATTTTGTTTTCTTATTTCTATCAAACAGTACATCTGCTGAGTAATTGTTTCCTTACCTTACTTTACATCTAGTGCATGAGGAGGCCTCTACATGGCCTTGCATAACTTACTAGAAGTATCAGCCAAATCTCCCTCAAATTGTATCTTACCATCTTAGAAAAAAAGGACCGTATTAAATAAAAGAGGGATGGTTATGGTTGGAATACTTTTAATCAATAAGTCTGCTCAATTAAAGTTACCTTGGAGCTACATAACAACAGAAATAACTGAGATTATCTCTCAAATTCATATATCATAGTTAATTCCTCAGCTGGAATTGTTACAGATCCACTGTCTGCCACTAATTACATTTGCCAGACAATTAAACCTATTTAATGTTCTCAATGAACCATAACAATATTTTGATATTCAATCTTTGATTTCTCACATTACAACAATTACAAACAACAACAGTTTAATTTTCATACAAATTAATAAAACTATAACTCCACTTTTTGGCAACTAATTCAATTGAACTATCTACATATTAAATACTTTCAATCATCATTTCTGCATAACAAACATGGCATGATATAGATAAACTTTGCAGATGCTAACTGCTGCCTTGTTAGGTCTTGGCTATTCTCTCAGTTTCAGTGATTTCACTCATAACTGATTTTTCAACATTTCAGAATTTTCTTATAAAATAATTGCATGTAAATGTCTCTGCACTGCAATCCCTCACAATTTTAAATCACTATAACTCAGTTCTTCACACATACATATAAATACAAACACAGGCATATGCACACCAACAACAACATGTGCAAACAGAGAAGCATACACACACACACACATATATATATATATATATATATATATATATATATATATATATATATATATATATATATATATATTTACATCAAAAGGGGTGATAAATTATAAAATTGTATATAAAAATAAACATTTAGTGAAGAAATAAATCAATACTTTTAGTAGAGTCAAATTCATTATATATCCTTGGTTTATACTTTTCATCTTCATCACCATGATCATCTAACATCCATTTTCCCTGTTGGCCATGCCAGTATGGAAAATGGAGAATGGAAAAATGATTTCAAGTATTTAATTGGATAGTTTGACAGGAACTGGACAGTTGGAGAGCTGTCTGGACTCCATGTCTGTTTTGGTATGGTTTCTATGACTGGATACCCTTCCTAATGCCAACCACTTTACAGAGTGTACTGGGTGCTTTTAACCTGGCACTAGCATGGGTGCTTTTATGTGGCACTGGTACAGGCATTGAAACTTGTCATCAATATGGGCATATTTATGTGACACCAGCACAGGTGCTTTTACATAGAACCTACATCCAGAAGCCTGTAAGACTAGGACTCCCAGCTGAGAGAAGGACATAGAGGATATACCTGTATGTATGGATGGCTACAATTTTACTTAGCTTGGCATGTCTTCTCAAGCACAGAAAGCCATTAAAAGTCTTAGTCCCCTGTCATTTCCTCTTAGAGGTCTAAAGTCTGAAGAACCATTTTCATCACTTCGTCCCATGTCTATCTGGGTCTACCCCTTGCACATGTTCCCTCCACAATTAGAGATCAGCATTTCTTGATGCAGCTGTCCTCATCCATATGAATCACATGACCATACCAGCACAGTCTTCTCTCTTGCACACTTCATCTGATGCCTCATATACACAATTTTTCTCTCAAAGTGGTACTACAGATGTAAACAGGAGAAATACTTGGCTAAGAGTAAATTATTACTCTTGGAATTTGTTGACCTGTAGAAGGCATTTGACAGAGTACCATGTACAGAACTCTTGTGGTGACTGTGGAAACGAAGCATTAACAGATGGTTGATAAGAACTGTATGTCATGTACGAAGATGCAGTATATCAAGAGAGAGTCAACAATGGCTTCAGTGAGGAATCTAATGTGAGGGATGGAGTTTATCAAGTGTCAGTTCTCAGTTTCCTTCTATTCATCATAGTCTTACAGGCCATAACAGAGGAGTTGAAGACAGGCTATCCATGGGAACTCCTATATGCTGATGATCTAATTCTCATATTTGAATCTATAGAGGAATCAGAGAGAAAATTTCATGCATGGAAGCTACACCTGAGGTTGAGAGATTTTAAGGTAAATTAGCAAAGACAAAAGTTTTAGTAGGAAACAAGGCAGAACCCTTATACCCTCAGGTAAACAGCCTTACTTGATATGCAGAAAAAGAGTAGGTATGAACCCCATATACTGCACTCAATGTAAGCTATGAATGCACAAAAGATGTAATGGAATTTGTGTCAGACTATCAGAGAACATAAGCATCATATATAATAGATGTACTGGAACAGTACATTCCAAGAGCACAGCAGAAATAGAAACCTTTAAATGCCTGATTGTTCACTAGAAGTAGTTGATAGCGTTTGCTACCAAGGAGACATCATCTGTAAGGGAGATGGTTGCTCTGAAAGTATAGTAGCCAAAGTATGAATGGGTTGGAATAAGTTCAGGGAGCTACTGCTACTGCTGGCAACAAAAGTCATTTTACCACAGATTGAAGGACAGACTGTATGATGCTTGTCTTGGAACTACAATGTTGCATGGTAGTGAGACATGGGCCTTGAAATCAGAGGCCTTGAAATGAGAAGACAAAAGAAATGAAGTGGACCTGCTTTATTAGATGTGCAATGTAATTGTGCATGAACAATATAGTATAAATGTGCTGAAATATGTAGTTTGCAAGAAAGAAGATTGTGTTGGTATGAACAAGTGATACTTATGAATGAGGATTGTTGTATAAAGAAACGCTCATTGCTAAACATGGGTGGAGCCCATGGATGAGGAAGACTCAGGTCTGACGGGACCTTGATGACTGCCATGAAGCAGGAAAATATACTAGTCTTTATATATTTAATACTCTATATTTAATACTCAATATTTCATATATTCAATAAGACATTCAATACTTCATTTCATTTTACTATTTATATTATATGTTCCATATTCTACATCCCACATTAATTTTATAAGAATATAAATAAAACATAAAGAACAGACAGAGTTAGAACTCTTTTAAATAATATATTCCTCTATACACGATCATACAAAACCCTTTTTTATATTTTTTTATTTTTATTCACACACATACACACACACACACACACACACACACACACACATATATATATATATATATACGCATATATACATATGATGTGTGTGTGTATATATGTGTGTGTGTGGATGTATTGTATGTATTAAATTTAAGTAAATACCACAGACTAAAGCGACACTTTACTGTTCCAGTGCATCTAATCACCCCCCCCTGCACATCTCTCCCTGCCCACTGCAACTCTCCCCCACTCCTGACATCACATTTTTCTTTTGCTATCCATATCCATGTCACTTGTTACCCATTCTCCTTCATTAATACTATTCTCCAGGAACACATGTTACAGTGGCCATTCTATCATCCCTTCCTTAGACCACCCTTAAATTATCTTTTCTCATGTACTATACCTGTCTATCTCTCTGCTCCACTCCTGCAGTCCACCCAAACTTCATCTATCTTCTTCCCATATACCCTTGAACCACCCCACATCTACTACTGTTACCTGATGTGACACCTGGACAGCTCATCACCACTATCCATCACTTTGGAGATACCACCAATTCATTCTCACTCTCTTATATACTCTCTCCCTTACATATGAGTAACCATGTAGCTCATCTACAACAAGAACCTGTTCTACCCCAACTTCTTCCCTCATACATTAACCACCATCTAACATAAGGAGGCACACATACTCCTTGGGTTTGTAAACTTGTGAACTGCATGGTGACCTCAGTTGTGCTATTGACATGGAATAAGCATCCAGTACACACTGTAAAGTGGTTGGCATTTGAAAGGCCACCCAGTCATAGAAACCATGACAATGCAGATGCTGGTGCATGATATAGTCCTTGGACTCATCAAATTCTTATCAAAAATCCAATCCATTCCAGCATGGAACAAGGCCATTAAATGATGATGAGGATGAGGAAATGTATAGATATAGATACAGTTATATGTCTATGAATGTGTGTGTATATATACATATATATACATGTGTGTGTGTGTGTCTTCTAACTATGAAGTAATATTCATATACCATTTTTTACTTTAAAATTAACATTTTAGATACATGTATACTGTTTGATTTAAAGAAGTGTATGAGAAAGTTATGCAAACAATAGTTTGACTGTGGTTTATTAAAGATAAATATTAATTAGTGTCTTAGATTATGCCTTTAAATTTCCAGCAGAATTCAAGTCTCAATGTCCTTGGAAGTTCCCATATGTAAATGGTCTGGTTCATATCACAGAATCAATACTAAGATGTTCGTTAATGGTCAGCAACTCTACAAGCCAACAGTGAAGGAACTTAATATTATCTGTGCAATCAATGAATACACAAGATGTATAGTGGCATTCAAGCGGATTGCCAATGAACAAACATTTTCACTAAGTGCATTGATGCATTGACATGATAGACATTACATGTAGTCAAGACCTAAATACCACAGACTAAAGTGACACTTTACTTAAAGTAGTATATAACTTCTGTTATTCAGTAGAGTTAACGACTGTGGTTGATGGGATTAATAGTAACATACTAGCTTCAGTTCTTAATAGTTTAAAAAGGTCTGAGAAATTTTGCTCTTGCTCAAAAGCATTTATTATTCACAAGTGAATAGCTGCATGATGCCATGTGATAAAAGGGAGTTGGTTACTTTATAATGCTCAAATATAATCTGTAAACTTTGAAGGCTAGAATGTGATATGTATGATCCATTGGGTCAATGAAATCATCTGTGATCAAATGAATTTAGAATATTGAGCACTGGTCATTAAAAACTGCTTGCAAGTGAGATAATAAGCAGTATAAAATACAGGTTACTTAACTCAAAGATATTGAAGGTATCAGAAAATTACAATTAGAATGACTATTTTATAGATTCAGTCAGATTATATGTACATATACATACATGCACACATACATGCATACATACACACACATATCTATATAATTTATATATACATACATATGTATATGTGTGTATGTGTACATGTGTGTGTGCATGTTTGTGTGTGTATGTGTATGTAAATTATGAATATATATAATATATATATGCATAATTTACATATATATATATATATATATATATATATATATATATATATATATATATATAAATTATACATATATATGAATGAAAATATTCTACATACATAAATTCACATATATGTATGTGAATTTTAGCTTTCATACAAATCAGTAAATTGCCTTGTTTGCTCATTTCTGTATCAGAATGATTTTAGGTGTTTATCACTGATGAGACCAAATCAATTCAAAACATCAGTGTTTGGTGATCCACTGATAACATTTTGAGTGAGCTCTTTGTTTTTAACATACTCTTAAGAGAAGTTACACTGAGAAATAAAAAAGCTAGTGATGTTCAATTTTTGTATATACATTATGAATATTATTGTATGTTTATTATCAACTGGATGTGTGATATTTTCATATACTAATGAAACTTATTTTGAAGTATTCAGTGTTGTTAGTATACAGAATACTCATGTAATGAAAAGTTAAATAGAGTAGGTAGTATTTTATCATAGTCAAATTGAAGATAGGTAGCAAAGACAGATGTTTGAGTTTATGTTAAAAGAAAATGAATTAGTGAACTAAGTTTGAGAGAAAACAGTGAAGATAAAACTATTTGAGAGAAAGCAAGATAGATAGATAGAGATAGATAGATAGATAGATAGATGGAGAGAGAGAGAGTGAGAGAGAGTTCAATAAGGCTTCTCAATGCTTTGGGGGCCAAAATGCATTTGACGCTGCCCCATCTTGATAAATAAGCATGACACGATAATAGGAAATTTTTGCCTCTTTACATCTACATCCAATGATTTTTTTTTTGCCTTTGAGAGACAAAAGGAGAGAGAAAATTCATACTTTAAGAAAAACATTGAATTTAAATTTAATGTCCATTTTTCAAG
This sequence comes from Octopus bimaculoides, assembly GCF_046866305.1. Taxonomy (NCBI): domain Eukaryota; kingdom Metazoa; phylum Mollusca; class Cephalopoda; order Octopoda; family Octopodidae; genus Octopus; species Octopus bimaculoides. The sequence continues at coordinate 61,513,105 of NC_142929.1, read as the reverse complement.
GTAATAAAAAAAAAAATTGAAATTTGGATAGGGGTAACTATCATTAGAACACACTCTAACACATTGAAATAATACATAAAATTTTCAAGCCTCTATGTGGTTTCTCAGTCTGCTAGAAATAGCAGCCAAATCACCTTGAAATCACATTCTACAATCTTAAAAAGGGATATTTGGATAATGTGATTTGGGGTTCTCTACAAATAGGAATATGTTGAGAGGGTCACAGGTGGAATACTTTTGATCAAAGGTCTGCCTAGATCAGGCCTAAGCAACAACAACAACAACAACAATAATCTAAAATTCTGTCATGGAAATAGTTAGGCCGTGTCTAATAGTATTTGTAATACAGAACATACTGGCATGATAATAAATCAATTCCCTTTTTAAAAACTGATTTTGCTGTTATACAGCAAACAAAAATGTTAGCCATAATGTTTGATCTTTGTTGCGTTACTAAATCTAATGTATTACATATTAACCCAGTGTCCCTCTCACTTAAGAAAAGTCATTGACAGGATGTAAGAATCAACAATAACAACTCCATGACATCAAGAGGTTTGCTGTCAAGTACTTTTATGAAGAAGGTAAATGCTTGGAGTCAAAATTTGCTAAAGTTTACAGCAACTAGTTGAGGTTTCGTTATCAGGAAAATTTATCTGGTGTGTAAATCAAAATAATCATGAATCATAAAAACTAAAAACACAAAACTCTCATGATGTTGCAAGCAGCAACACAATATCAATAGACTTTTAAAACTAGAATCAAGCAGAGAAGAATAAGTTAAAACACTAAAACTAAAAGCCAATAGTTGTATTTGATTTTGGTCATAGTTCACTGGTCAGATTAGCCAATATCCAGTTTGGTTTCAGCGAATATATATATATCACCAGGTAGTATTAAAGATAGTAAGATGCCATATCTTATTGTAATTTACTGCTGGCTCATTATTTGTTGAACACCATCTCTCACAGAGTGGCAGGGTAGATAAATGGTCAATGCTAATATGGTATTTATGTTTGAAGAATTGATAGATATCAACAGCAGTGCCCCTTCCTGGCCATCAGAGTACAGCAACAAATGAAGAAAATTGTTGCATCTTTTCCAAGAACCATAGCAATTGATAACACATGTGTCACCTTTAACCTGACCTGGCTTCAACCCAGTATCTATTGTAAAAGCATTTTCGCTGTTGCTGATTCACCATTATTTGTGTTAGGCGTGCTATTAAAGAAGAGATTGCTAAGGTGCTGCCTCCGTCAATTAGCAGTAAAGCTATGTTATTTGAATAGATAGTTTAATATTTCCATAAGCAGCCATGAGAACAAAGTTCTGACTAGGTTCTACTTTATTTAGTGGCGTTTACATACTGTCTGTCCAGACAAGCATTACTAACAATACAGATTAATTCTTTCAGATTTAACCATGTTAAGCTCACAAAAACTGGCATTTAATTTGACAATAAAACATTTTGAAATTAATCAATGTTCTCTTAAATTGACAAATATTTCAGCAGAAAGTTCTCGATTTCTATAGGAAATAAAACATAGCTAGGAGCTAAATTAATTAATCTTTGAAGAATATTGTTAAAATTATAATTTTAAAAGATAAAAAAAAGTGCTACAAAATATATTTTTTTAATGAAATTGTTTGTTTTATGTTAAAATAGACTTAATGAAATGAATTAATCAGGGTTTTAAAATCTGAAAATAATCTGAGAAATACATTATTGCTGAAGACTGCAACTTTGGATTTTTTTGTATACTGAATTCTTGGAAAATAAATTTCTTTCTTTCCAGGATTTTCATCCCTAATTGATGTATAAGTTTGCTGAGTAAAAAAGTAATTTCTTCTCCCCAAATTGAAAAAAAAAAATGCTAATTGTAGATAACTGTTTCAACTAACCGTTATAAACGATTGTGTTTGTGTATGTGTATCTGACTGTGTGTAATGTGTATGAGGGAGTATGTGTGTGCATGAGTGAGTATGTGTGTGCATGAGTGTGTGAGTGATTGTGCATGTGTGTGTGAATGATTGTGTGAGAATGATTGTGTGCAAGTGATTGTATGTGTATGTGTGTGTGTGTGTGTGTGAGTGAATGTATAAGTGTGTATATGAATGATTGTGTTAGTGATTGTCTGTGTGTGTATGAGTGATTGTATAAGTGTGTATGTGAATGATTGTGTGTGAGAGTGATTGTGTGTGTGAGTGATTGTATGTGTGTGTGTGTGTGAGAGGGGAGAGAGAGAGAGAGTGATTGTGTGTATGTGAGTGTTTATGTGTTTGTATGTGTTTATGTGAATGACTGTGTGTGAAAGACTATGTGTGTGCATGTGCTTGTGAATGGTTGTGTGGTGTGTGTGAGTACAGCCAGATTTTTCAATGTTTATCATGGGCTTCATATCTGAGAAGAGAGTAGTGACCATCAGTGGATATGATGCAAGATTTTAAAGAAGAACAATGACGGGGAGAGAAAAATGATAGGTATCAGCTAGTGCATACATATATGTACGTATTTACATATATAATATATGCCTGTGGCATGTAAAAAGCACCATCCGAATGTGGCCGATGCCAGTACCCACTGACTGGCTTCCATGTTGGTTGCACGTAAAATGCACCATCCGAACGTAGCCAATGCCGGTACCCACTGACTGGCTCCCATGCCAGCTGCACGTAAAAAGCACCATTTGAACGTGACTGATGCCAGTACCCACTGACCAGCTCCCATGCCGGTGGTATGTAAAAAGCACCATCCGAACATGGCCAATGCCAGTACCCACTGGCTGGTCCCAGTGCCGGTGGCACATAAAAAGCACTATCCAAACATGATCGATGCCAGTACCGCCTGAGTAGCTCCTGTGCCAGTGGCACATAAAAAGCGTCCACTACACTCTTGGAGTGGTTGGTGTTAGAAAGGGCATCCAGCAGTAGAAACATTGCCAGATCAGACTGGAACCTGGTGCAGCTGCTGGTTCTCCAGACCTCAATCAAACCATCCAACCCATGCCAGCATGGAAAACGGACGTTAAACAATGATGATGATATGTATATCTATCTATCTATCTATCTATCTATCTATCTATCTATCTATCTATCTATCTATCTATCTATCTATCTATCTATATATATATATATATATATATATATATATATATATATATATATATATATATATATATATATATATATATACATATATACACATATATGTACACACACACAAACGCATAGATGTACACACACACACATTTATACATATATATGCAGACCGATAGATCAGTATGAGTAGTAGTCATACATACATACATACATACATACGCATATATATATGCATATACATATGTATACATACAAATATATTTATAAGAATCTATCTATGCACACCTACACACACACAGATATATATATATATAGATAGATAGATAGATAGCAATATAAATATATGCACTCATATCACTCATATACACATGCATATACATGCAAGGTATGATAATGAAGA